>NW_006922249.1:120168-126577 GCF_000298275.1 Orycteropus afer afer | reverse complement strand
CAAAAGTCCACAGCTCAGCCCACCTTTCTCTTCACCTTCTCCATTTGTTCCCCAGCCACTGTGCACAGTCTTCCGTACAGTCCCTGGCTAGCAGGGTGATTTTTGGGTTAATTGTCAGGTCCTACCACCACTCAGGAATCTCCAAGCCCTGTCGTCTGTGCCATCAGGGTCACTCAGGCCGCTGCCAGACCGCAGCTCCACGTGTCTCCTTTTTTGGTATTTTCACGCAAATTCTTCTGCTAGTTGGGGTTTAGTCCACTTTTGTAACCTTCCCTTCAAGGCTCAGGGATCCAAGATTATCTTCGGTGTCTGTGTTAATTGGTTTCCCTTTTCTTTGTTGAAGAGCATCTGTGCAGTCCTTCTGCCTAGTCCGCCATCTTGCCGGAACTTCCTCAACCTCCGATATATGATCAACTCTTGAGCCATTCTAATTTAATTGAATTAACAGAATCAATTATTCATATGGGAAGGAAAGATTTTTTTCCATATATTAAAACCCTTTTTATTGTTGTTGTATTACAGGTATTTGTATTTTATCATTTATTCATTCAACCAACAATACTTAAAGAGCACCTATTATATTCCAGGCATTGGCTAAGCTCTTGAGAATATAATCACAAATAAGGTACAGACCCAACCCTCATGGAATTCATAGTTTAGTGGAGGAGAAAGATATGTATATCAGTGTCTCAATAGCAAATAGATAACATAATCATAGGATAAATGGTAGAGAATGTAATAAGGGAACTAGTCACAGGACAGGGAATAGGAAATTCAGAAGGGGTAGTGCAAATTCTAAGAGCTATAAGGCAACACTTCAGAAGGGTTAAGGGAAGGAAACACTTACTAGAACCTAGACAGAGAGGAGTGAGTGGAAAAAGCCCCTAACTGGAGCTGAATTTTAGATGGAGGCATGGAGGCAAGGGTCAGAAAACTCTGCAGGGAGGGAGGAGGGGTGGAGAGAATAAATTCCCCATTCTTACTCTACTCTTGTTCTCTGATCTTCTGCTGGTGTTTCCCATTGGTGAAACCCACTCAGAAGCCAAAAAGCAAGGAAACTATAGATACAGTCATTAGAGGTCAGCCTTCTGGGAGCTTCCCCTTCTGGGGAAGGGTGGAGAAGGATGGAGAGTGGATCTTGAGGGACAAACAAAAGGTATTGCACATAGTCCAGTTCTCTTGCTCCTCTATATCCACTCTTGTCATTGACTTATGTAAAAGTTTGTGTTCCTAAATACGTACACTCTTCAGATATGTTGAAAAGTTTCCAAAATTGTTTTGCTGAATTTGAAGGCTTAGCACCACACTCTCATGGGACAACTCAGTCAAATGGCATAACATAGTTCACAAAATAATGATCTGCATCCTAGAGAAGTGAATAAGGTTTGGGGTCTTAAAACTTGCAAGTGGCCATCTAAGACACAACTATGTGTCTCTACTCTCTAGGAGCAAAAGAGAACGTAACCAAAGGAGCAAAGAAGAAACAAGTTTACACGTCCCACAATCTTATCTACTCTGAGATCAGAAGAACTAGATTGTTCTGGCCATCACAGACTATTCTGACTGGGGTACAAAAACTTGTCCCAAATGGAATGGGAGGAAAATATGGAGCAGAACTCACCTTCTTATTAAAAAAAGAAAAGAAAAGCAAACAAACTGCAAAAATAAAGAACAGAGGACTCCCTGAGACTACCGCCCTGAGACACTCTTTAAACGTAGAACCAAGCCTAGCCCCTGAGATTACCTTTTAAGAAATAGCAGAATGGTACACAAAATAAAGGATATTGCCCATAAGATTGGTGCCCTACTTAAAAAGCAGCATGATACCAAAAGGTCAACAATTACGCAAAAGCAAAGATGAGATTAGGAGGCAGGGAAAGGGAATAAATTTAACACAATTAAAAAGAATGTTGACATTTTGTGATAAATGCAACTAATATCACCAAACAATGTGTGTGGAAATTATCAAATGGGAATCTAACTCACTATGTAAACTTTCACCAAAAACTTAATAGAATATATTAAGGAAAAAAAAAAGTTTGTGTCTCAACACAGAGATCACCTAAAGTCATCAATTACCATGTTACACTGAGTTGATGACAAGCTGGTCATACTCTCAGCTGAAACCTAAAATGTTAGCAATCATCAGTGTTCTTCATATAAAGTAATGAGAGTGAGGAGGAAGAAGGGGGAAAATACAATTAATTAATATAAAATATAGCTGCTAGAGACCATGGGTGGTGGGATCAGTTAACCTGCTTGGCTGCTAATCTAAAGACCGGAGGTTCAAGTGCACCCAGAGAGTACAATAATTGTACCTCAGAAGAAGGCACCTCAGAAGAAAGGCTTGCCAATCTACTTTTGAAAAGTCAGCCACTGAAACTGTGGAGCACAGCTCTGTTCTGATACACATGGAATCGACCTGACAGTAACTGGTTGGTCTAGTTTATAGCTGCTACATTTCCTATTTCTGAAGCGTAGCACAGATGATTAGCTGATAATCATAGTTGCCTTTGTTCAACAGCCATTCCATGTTTACCCTCAACCTCTGCTAACATTTCACCTGGATAGAGTGCATTATCTGGTCAGGTAAGCCAAATTTTCATTTTTGTGGGATCAGTGTCCTTTGGAGTTTTATCTTAATTGAGTTGCTGCTGTTTTTCATTGACCAGGGCTAATGGGCAAGAGAGTATTAAGAGGTGTCCTAGTGAATCTTTGTGCTTTAAGCATAATCCTGCATGCCACCATCATATAACAGCAATCCGATTTCTTCCTGGTAATTGGGATCAATCAGCCTGAGTAGCAGAGTGACTTTCTTCCTCTACCTATCTATTTAGAGGTATGAGAGTTTCCAAAAGAACAGCTTTGGGATTAATCAGAGCTGTGACTGTGTTTCCTGGTAAAATCATACTTCCCTTGGCCACTAAGACATCTGTCTAAACCCACTGAGTTCCAGGTCACATTGACAAGGCACAAAAATGTCTTCCAGTTGTGGGGATATCTTGTATATAATTTCACTGGAAATAATAGTGAGAGGTAGTCCTTCTACCCATACCTTCTAGTTCCTGGGCCCATGCATTTTACTTCTGGAAGAGATGGGATTACTTACTGGAAATTAGTTTAAGGCACATACTGGATCCTGTAGGATAGTATCCCAAGCTCAGTCTGTGGTCTCCTAGCTGGTGCTGTAGCCAGCAGGCTGTTCTACCATCCACTTTTATAGCTACTTCTGGTGCTAAGAGCAGTGAAGCCATGGATGTGTGCTGATCACCACTCTTCCTTTGCCTTAAAATATTTCTTCTGGATGGAGAACTTGCATGGGGTACCAATGACAATGATTAGATATTCTGTAAGTTAGTGTATGAAAGTGCTGGAAAAAAGCACTTCAGGCAGCGACAACAAATCTGAACCCAAAATGAATGTAATATGTGAGGACAAATTTACACCCCATCCATTATGGAAGAAGTCTAATGTGTTGGTTGGTCTCCCAGGAAATGGTGTCATAACAGGAGTTCAGTATTGACCTCTACTAATGTAAGGAGGGAACTCTGGTAGGGTAATGCTAAGGCACTTGACTGCTAACCAGAAGGCTGGCAGTTCAAACCCACCAGCCACTCCTCGGAAGGAAGTCTGGGCAATCTACTTCCATAGAGACACCGCCTTGGAAACCCAAGGTGGGGTCGCTATGAGTCGGGTCCAACTTGATGGCAGATAACAACAAGAACAATATATGGAGCTCTGGTGATACAGTGCCTAAGGCATTTGAGTGCTAACCAGAAGGTTGGCAGTTCAAGCCACTCTACAAAAGGAAAACGGGGAAATCTACTTCCATAAAGATTTACCGCCTTGGAAACCCAAGGGGGGTTGCTGTAAGTCAGAATTGACTTGATGGCAGTCGGTTTAGTTTTGTTTTTATTGTCAGGCTGGGCCCTCAGTAGGTCTGATAGTTAGATCAACTTTGGTGAGCCCTCATATAGCCTTCATCCCTGCCACTATGGTCACTTTCATATGGTCACATTGAGCAAACACTGAGGCTGCCTGACTGAAACTGAATAAGTCATTTGGTCTACCTTATTATTGGGAACTTCCTCCAAAGTGATCCCTGATGCATATCTTCACATTTAATGTCTGCTCTAATAGTCCATTCATATATCTCTCCCCCACTCGCCCTTGTCACCAATTTTTCAATTTTATTCTTTCCAAGTCCCTAAGCAGTCAACCAGCACCATCAGCCCTTGCCCATGAGTCAGTATACATCTAGAGCTCAGACAATTTCTCCTTCTTCATGTGGTAAACAACCATATGCACCTTCTAAAATTCTAGCCATGGAGTGAATTTCCACTCAACACTGTCTTTCAGAGGTTGTCTGTAAGACATAGAACACAGATCCACTTATCAGACCTAAACATTTTGCTCCTCTCTTAACTGGTCTAGGGAACTCCCTGAGAGGTTACAGGAGGGTTGAGGGAGAGATGGCAAAACATTGGGAGCAGGCTCCATGGAAATTTAATCTCCCTGCTTGTGTAGTTTTCTTGTGCCTTCCAAACCTGCTCAGGCCCATCTGTATTAAATGATGCTGTGCACAATTAGTTTTGTGATTTGAGGCATCAGATAACACTCGATTTATGACAGGCAGTTCAGGTTGCAAAGCCACTTGGTGCCTCATAGTCTAGCGTTCAGTCTCTAACAGGGCTTGGTAATAAGCCAGAAGCTGCATTTCAAATGGAAAAGAGTTGTTGGCAGAAGAGGGCTTGTTGAAGGCTCATTTGTGGCATCACCTGATAATGAGTGCTCTTACAGAAGAGATATATGAGTCAGGTTTTGAAGAATCAGTAGCACATAGCTGAGTGGACAAGCTATGGAACAGCATGTGCAAAAATATGAAAAAATGAAATAAAATGCTAAAGTGGTTTTGTATTACTGGATTATGGAGTGTAAGGAGACACTCTTAGGGGTTTGATCATGGAGACCCTTTGAATTCTGCAAAGGAGGTGACTACATTTTTTTTTTTTTTTAAATGGTGAATTCATTATATTTTAGTGCATTTTTTTTCATGGATTCGTATAATTTCTTTTAGGCAGCGTAGTTATCTCATCTCCTTAAGGAAATGGACTAATCTTTATCTCTTCTAGTGCTTTGCAAAGTCCCTGATAATATTGACTATCTGACATTTTGCATTTACAATAGTAGTAAAATATTTACTATCTGTCTGTTTTGCATATTAACAATCTATATCTGGCTGTAAACAAATGTAGAGGTACTAGGTGAGAGTAATGATGGCTGTGATGGCTAAGGTTATATGTCAACTTGGCTGGGCCAGGATTCTCAGTGGTTTGATAGTTATGTAATGATGTAGTCATCAGCCATTTTGTGATCTGGTGTGGCCATTCTCCATTTGCACATAATGCCAATTTTTGCTAAAGACTTGGTCTTTGGAACCTAACCATGTTGGTAAGTGAGGAATGGGTATAGATTATATACATGTGTGTGTGTTTGTGTGTCTTTGAATTTGACTTAGCAGTATATCAAAAAATCAAGCTCACTGTTGTCGAGTAGGTCCCAACTCATCACAACCCCTCCTTGGGTTTCTGAGGCAGTATCACTACGGAACTAGATTGCCCGGTCTTCCTTCCGAGGAGTGGCTGGTGGCTTTGAACCACCAGCCTTCTGGTTAGGAGTCAAACGCCTTAGGCACTACACCACCATAGCTACATATTATATCATTTGTTCAGAACTTTTTTCTGTTGTTGTTGTCATGTGCCGTCGAGTCGGCCCCGACTCATAGCGACCCCTCCTTGGGTTTCCGAGGCAGTATCACTACGGAAGTAGGATCTTTTTTCTATTAGACTTCTAAATTACTATTCTTACCCTCAAAATAAAATGGTTTCCATAAATTCCACATGTGGCTTGTTTAACAACTTATCTCTCTTTCTCTCTCTCTTTGTACAATGAATTTTTATGTAGGATTCATGCAAGGGAGATTATATGAGGGTATTTAAATGAGAATTGGCTTTTATTCTGCCATTTAATTCTCATTGTTCAAATAGCTGACCTATTTGGGTTCTTTGCCAAGCAATTTCCTGAGAAAAATGGTTTTACCTCTTTGTGACCCCTCCTTGGGTTTCCAAGGGGGTATCACTATGGAAGTAGATTGTCCAATCTTTCTTCCGAGGAGGGCTGGTGGGTTTGAACTGCCAGCCTCCTGGTTAGCAGTCAAATGCCTTAGGCACTACACTACCAGACATCCCATAATTAAACTACAAATGAAAATATATCTTATCTGATAACCCTTTGTGCATTCCCTTTCTGTATTCCATATAAAAGGATCTTGCCGAAAGCTGCCATCTAGATGCAACAATGGGTGTCTCCTCGTCAAGAAGAAAGAAGAAAACCAAATGAATGGAAACAA
>NW_006922249.1:116503-119728 GCF_000298275.1 Orycteropus afer afer | reverse complement strand
GTCAATGACATGAGACAAAGTATATGTGAACTGCTGTATGAAAAGTGAATTTACTCTGTAAATCTTCACCCAAATCAAAATAAAATTAAAAAAAAAAAAAAAAAAGGATCTTGCCGAAACTACACACAAAATTCTATGGATAATGAGCCTTTGTAATGGATAATGAGTATGGGTAATGAGTTTTTGTAAGTGCAGAGTGTAAACAGGAATGAATTAATTGCCAAAATATTTGAAATTTAGTCAACATACACGTGCTTGAAGAATGATCAGAGTTGTGCTAACAGATACCCAAATCTTTGAAATATCTTGAGAAATACGTTACTTTATGTAGTTAAATATCATCAGTTCTGAAACACTTTTTCCATATTTAGAAATGAAAACTTTTGTTGTTCTCTCACAGAAGCAGGGCATACCACCAACAAAATGTGCCATGTGGGCCAGAATCCCAGGAGACAAGGGAAGAAAGAGCAAATGGCAGATCAAAAGTTTGGATCAGAAACTCATGCAACATTTAGAGTAGGTCTGAGCATGGTGTGCCTTTGACTTCAAAGACCTCTCTGTGCCTGGATAAATTTTGGAGGCTGTGGAACACAATGACAACCAGCCCTAGGGAACACATGGAGGAACACTTGATTATCAGAAGAAAAGGCAATGCTGATTAAGTTTGCAAAGGAAGCATGGAGGAAGCATTCACTAGTATATGAAGATTTGAACTCCCTCCAGTAAGCATTCTGAGAAATTGCAGATGAAACAACTGAGCAGAGACTCTGAATTTTGTGAGACTGGGTTGAGGCTCTGTGGAGAATGTGAGTTGGTCATATTGTTTCTCAACAAGATAGAGGTGGAAAATGAATGATTTTTACCACTCAACCTTTATTTTATTCCTTCACCCTCTAGAGAACTGAATGGTTCTGAAATACAAAAGCTTTCAGCCTCACTGAGAGTGTCCTAATGACAGTATTATTCCTGAAAATATCAATGTAATGACCACCTTTTTATGCTAAAAAAAAAAAGTGTTACTTAAAGGAAAAAAAATTCCATCAAGAACATGAATCAGAATTTCCATGTTCAAAAGTATAAATGTGATCAAATATGCATTATATGCTTTAAACATCATCCAGAAATATTTACTAAGCCTTAAATTACAAATGATCTTAGTAGATGCTATGCAAAGAAATCTCCACAGACTCGATCCTTTTCTTCTTGTACCTGATAAAACCACCAGCCTTGTCATGAATGCTTGTTACACAATAGGAAGAGAAAGAAAAGAAGAATAACCTTAAGTTAAAGATAGCTACACGGGTATGGTAAGGAGGATTCCTGGTGGCATAGTGGTAAGGCATTTGGCTGCAAACCAGAGGTTGGTGGTTCAAACCCACCAGCTCTGGATTCAATTAGATGGTAGTGGGTGTGTTGGTCCTGGTAAAAGAGAACAACAGAATTTATCATTGTTATTCACCTCATTGTAATGTTTTTATTTTCCTGAACAGGAAGGCAATTTTCATTAATATATCAATATATCACATAAATAATCGAATGTGTGTGTGTATACCAGTTACCATCAAGGAAATTCAAACCCATATCACTCCTATGTATTTGACAGTACAACTACTCCATGGAGGTGTTTATACATACATATATATATATATGTATATATGTGTGTATATATACATGTATATATATATATACACACACACACACACATATATAAACTAAAATTCACTGCCATCAAGTTGAATGTGACTCATAGCAACCCCTCCTTGGGTTTCCAAGGCAGTATCTCTAGGGAAGTGGATTGCCCAATCTTCCTTCCAAGGAGTGGTTGGTTTGAACTGCCAGCCTTCTGGTTAGTAGTCAAATGCCTTAGGTGCTATGCCACCAGAGCTCCTCTCCCTCTCTCTCTCAATATATACATTAAACACACACACACACACACACATTTAACTGTTAATTTTTTTCAGGGTTATATTTGGAGCTCTATAGAGTACCAAGGACTTCCGAAGAACCAACAAATCTGTCCTGAAGGAAGTACAACAAAAATGCTCCTTGGAAGCAAGAATGGACAGACTTCATCTCACCTGCTTTGGTCATTGTGAGAAGAGACCATTCCCTGGTGAAGGATACCATGCTTGATAAAGTGGAGGGTCAGTGAAAAAGGGGAAGGCCTTCAAAGAGATGGATTGACACAGTGGTTGCAACGATGGGCTCAGGTATAGCAAGGATTGTGGGGCTGGTGCATGACTGGGCAGTTTTTCATTCTATTGTATATACAGTTGCTATGAGTTGGAGCTGACTTGACAGCACTAACAACAACAGAGCTGCAAAACCAAAAAGGGAAAACCAAAAGGGAAGAACATGCTTGGCATTTCTCAAGCTGAAAGAACTGAGGAAAAATTCAGGCCTCAAGTTGCAATATTGAAGGATTCTATGGGCAAAATATTGAGTAATGCAGGAAGCATCAAAAGAAGATGGAAGGAATACCCAGAGTCCCTGTATCAAAAAGAATTGGTCAATGGTCACTTATTTCAGGAGATAGCATTGATCAAGAACCAGTGGTATTAAACAAAGAAATCCAAGCTGCAGTGAAGCAATTGGAGAAAAAAAAGGGTCCAGGAATTGACGGAACACCCACTGAGATGTTTCAACAAATGGATGCAGGCTGCTGAGCAACGACATGGCTACATGCAGAGTCCAAGCGTGCCAAAAGCTAGTGACCATTCCCAAAGGCTTCTGCTTATATACAGGAAGCAGACCACATACCAAAGGCAGCTACCCAGCTGCTCGTGGTAGATCCCACCATGGAGTTCATTGCTAGTCTCCTCATGGGGATTAACTATCACCAGCTGCCTAGCCACTCAACCAGGCCCAGCCAAGTTGACACACACACTGAACTATCACATCATCCCTGCAGCCCTTGGCAACCAGGGCTGATCAAACAACCCTGGTTCTCAGGTCCCAACACCAATTGGAAATATTCAGGCTGTTGGTTCCATCAGAGTAACTGACAGTCCACTGCTCTGACTATCTCTGTACTCACTGTTTTCATTCAGGTTTCTCCATTGTTGTTGTTGTTGTTAAGTGCCGTCGAGTCGTTTCCGACTCATAGCGACCCCATGCACAGCAGAACGAAACACTGCCTGATCCCGCACCAGCCCCACAATCCCTGCTATACTCGAGCCCATCATCGCAGCCACCGTATCAATCCATCTCGTTGAAGGCCTCCCC
>NW_006922249.1:108402-110483 GCF_000298275.1 Orycteropus afer afer | reverse complement strand
ACTGTTGTTCCCTGCATAGTAGATCATATGGTTGTTTGATTCAAAATGGCCAAGACTAGTCATTTCAGCTCTCTAATGCCAAGGATATCAATCTTTATGTGTTCCATTTCATTTTTGACAACTTCCAATTTTCCTAGATTTATACTTTGTACATTCCATGTTCTGATTATTAATGGATGTTTGTCACTGTTTCTTCTCAATTTGAGTGGTGCCACGTTAGCAAATGGAGGTCTTGAAAGCTTTATCTTATCCATGTGAGTAAGGTTGATTTTACTCTGATAATGCAGCTCTTTCCCAGTCCTAGTTTGAGAGCTTTCTAAGCGAAGTGACTCATCTTCCTCCTTTGTATTGGACAATGTTTCTGGAGTATTCATAACTTTGCACAGTAATGTATCAGACAGTGCTTCTCTGCTATTCATAAGGTTTTCCCTGACCGATTCTTTGGAAAGTGGATGGCCTCCTCCTTCTTCCTAGTCTATCTCAGTCTGCAAGCTGGGCTGATACCTGTGCACCATGTGCACCCCACTGGGTTTGAAACACCAGTGGCACAGCCTCAAGTCTCAGAGGAACATGTCACCACAGTAGGAAAAACCGACAGACAAGTTTGTCTCCCTTAGCTGTTGGAAACCCCTCCAAACACCCTTACCTGGATCCCTCTGGCTAACTCCTCAATCTGTTCCAGTCCGCTTTGCCTTTTCTGTCCTCTCCCTGCCTTCCTACCTCACTCATTGTGGGGCGTGGCCTGGGTTTCCTCTCTTCACCTGGGTCCCTGCGGCTGACTCCTCAATCTGTTCCAGTCCCCTTTGCCTTTTCTGTTCTCTTCCTGCTTCCTGCCTTGCTGCCTGTTCTTAGGTCCCTGGAATCCGAATGAGAATGCTATCACTTTAAAATCCAAAATGGTTGCCACTTGTAAACATTCAAATTGCTGCACCCTTTGTCACTTTAAATATCCAAACTGGCTACCGCTTGTAAACATTCAAAATGGCTGCACCCTCTGGGCAAAGGTCAGTGAAAAAAAAAAACAAGAAAACCTGCAACATCTGGGGATAGGGCAGTAAGAGAAAAAAGGCAGAGAAGGAGAATAATGAAGAAAAAAATTGGGAAAAATGCAAAAAGAAAAATAAGGAACAGGGTTAACCACAAGAAAAAATAAGAAAAAAAATTTGCAACCAGGAACAGGGAAAAGGAAAAGTTGAAAACTAGGACTTGGGAGGGGACTAATAGTAAAAAGGACAAAAGTATTAATAATAGTAGTAGTTTTAAAACAGACAAAAGCAAGCAAACTAAAAACCAGAAAAAAGAAAGAGAGAAAAAAAAAAAATCAGGGAGGGCAGGGCAAGGCACTCGGCTCCGTCCAAGCACACAGAATGGGATGGAGTTCCTGTGGGCCCAGAAGGTGGGTGGGAGTGGGGAATGGCCGATCCTCCATTCACCAAGTGGCTGTGGGGTATAAGAGTAACAAGGGAAACGTTGCACCTTTTCAGTCATCCAGGTGCAGAGTGTCCTTGGGATTACTCGGATATCTTCTGGAGGCTAGAAGTCTGAATTCCAGGTGCTGGCTCTCTCCACGTGGGCTCTGTGGGAAGATTCTGGACTCTTCTGGTACTTTTGGGGCCACCGACCTCTCGACTTCCTACACTTAGAGAAGCTGGCAAGTCCAAAGTTCTTGGATCAATGTTAACTTGGAGGCTTTTCCTGACTCTTGCAGCTGCAGGGGCTTTCAAACAGCAGCCTAGTGCTTTCACCACTGTGTCACCAGGACTCCTTAAATTCCCTTAGTTTCTGCTTATCTGGAAATCTCCTAATTTTACCATCATATTTGAGGTACAATTTTGCCAGGTATATAAATCTTGATTGAAAATTTTTCTCTTTCAGGGTTTTATATATACCATCCCATTGCCTTCTCACTTACGTGGTTTCTGCTAAGAAATCGGATCTTATTCTGGTTGTCCTTTGTAAGTAACTTTTTTTTTTTTTTTCCCATGCTGCTTTCAGGATTCTGTCTTTGTCTTTGGTTTTGATGAGTTTGATGATGATATACCTTGGTGATTTTCTTTTGGGATCTATCCTGTTTGGGGTTC
>NW_006922249.1:100280-107942 GCF_000298275.1 Orycteropus afer afer | reverse complement strand
TCTCTTGTTTCTACCACTTTATCTTGCTTCTTTGTGTGGACTGTGATGGTCTGTTGTTTCCAAGACATTGTGACTTTGTTGTATTTAGATTTCTGTTAACTGTTTGTGAAAAGCAGCTAAGGGTTATTTGGGCTCTTCTTGGTGGTTGTTTATTGTAGGCCCGTTGGTGGAGAAGGAGGTGGTGACTCTCAGTAAGTGTTATGTTCTCCTGTTTTATTCTTTCCCTGAAAACCTGTCTCCCTGCTGTACAGAGATAATTTTCTTATCTCTTAAAAGATTTGTTTTGTTAAACATGGGAAATAAATCATAAGCTGATATTTCTTGATTATCTCTGCATCATTCAGCAGTGTCTTCTACATATTGATCGAAGTGTGGGTGTAGTTGTGTTGTATGGGGACTGTTGTTATCTCCCACTCTGTTAGACAAAAATAGCAATTGAATAACAATAAAAAAAGTAAAAGCAAATGGATAAAACACACACCATATAATCACACAAAACAGTAACCAAAAAAGAGAAAAGGGAAAATAAAACAAAAACAAAATAAAACATAAAACACTGTAATATCTGGGGAGAAAGCAATAAGAGAAAAAAGCACAGAAGGAGAATAATGAAGAAAAAAATGGGAAAAATGCAAAAAGAAAGGAATGGGGTTACCCACAAGAAAGAAAAAAAAGAAAAAAAAATTGGAACCAGGCACAGGGAAAAGAAAAAAAGCTGAAAACTGGAACCCAGGAAGGGAAGAATAAAGAATGATAATATAAAGGACAAAAGTAATAATAATAGTAGTAGTTTTGAAACAGAAAAAAAACAAACTGAAAAAAAGAAAAAAAAAAAATCTGGACAGGGCAGGGAAGGGCATCCAGGCTTCTCCGAGCACACAGACTGGGATGGAATTCCTGCCAGCCTAGAAGGTGGGTAGGAGTGAGAGATGGCCACACCTTTGTTCACCAAGAGTGTGTGAGATAGAAGAGTAACAAGGGGAATGTCGCAGCTTTTCAGTAGTCTGTGAGTCCAGGATGTCTTTGCGGTTCCCAGCAAGTGGAGACTGTTCTTAAGTCCCTGGAATCTGGAAGAACGCTGTCACTTTAAATATCCAAAATGGTCAAGCTGCTTGCAAACATTCAAAATGGCTGTGCTCTCCAGACAGGCAAAAGTCCACAGCTCAGCCCACCTTCCTCTTCGCTGCTTCTCCTTTTATTCCCCAGCCACCAGAGCAGTCCTTTGTGCAGTCCCTGGCTAGCAGGGCCAATTTTTAGGTTAATTCTTAGGTCCTACCACGACTCAGCTATATCCAACCTGTCTGTGCTGTCAGGATGGCTGCCAGACCGCAGCTCTGTAACTCTCCTTTTTTGGTATTTTCATGCAAATTCTTCTGCTAGTTGGAGTTTAGTCAACTTCTATATCCTCCCTTCAAAGCTCAGGGGTCCAGGATTATCTTCTGTGTCTGTGTTAATTGGTTCCCCTCTTCTTTGTTGAAGAGGGTCTGTGCAGTCCTTCTGTCTATTCCGCCATCTTACCCGAACTCTCTCAGACAGCAAGGCAATCCTAAAACTGATAAATTGATGATTAAATGATCAATTGGTTTTAAGAATTTCTGAAATAGCATTAATTAAATAAATTATAGTTCAACATAAGATGACACAACACAGACATTAAGAACTATGTTCAAGAGAAGTTCGATAAATGTGGGGAAATAAATGCTGTATCATTAAATGAAAATATTGGATTACTAAATGTCTTCAAAGTGAAGGCTAATTTTGTGAAGACTAGTGAATGCATGAGTCTTAAAAGGACAGAAATTAGTTACTCCAACCTGTTTGTGGTTGTTAAGTTTGTGTGTCAACTTGGCTGTGCTTGGTTGAGTGGCTGGGCAGCTGGTGGTAATTATTCCCCATGATGAGACTGGCAATCATTTCCATGGTGGGACCTACAAAAAACAGCTGAGTAGCTGCTTAAGGCATGTGGTCTGCTTGCTGTATATAAGAAACAGCTTTGGGAATGGTCTCTAGCTTATAGCATGCTTGAACCTTGCATGTAGCCGTGTCATTGTTCAGCAGCCTGCCATGCTCTGCTAACCTTGGGACTTTCAGTAGGCTTGAATTAATGGCCTGTTGTGTGGTTTATTATCATCGGGACCATGCCTTTTGACTTGTCAACCTTGGGCTTATCAGCATCAGCAGCCGGCAGCTTAGTGAAGAAAAGCCTCCAGCTTCAATGGGCTGGGAGCAGGAGGCAGAGCTGAAGCCCAAGATTGAGAGGCTTTCACCCAGCCCCTAGAGCCTGGCATTTTGAACTCAGATTTAAAGCCTCCAAACTATAAGAGAATAAATTCCTGTTTCTTCAACCCATCCCATTTGTGGTATATTCTTGTCAGAGCAGTACTAGGTAACCAGAACATTGTTAATAGTGTTTTCTCTGGTTTCCACATTTTCTACCATGCATCTCTTTGCCTTGTTTCCTCCAACTTTGTTGTTAGGTTGTTAGGTACCACATAATTGTTTTCAACTCACAATTACCCTCAACAGAATGAAACTTTGCCCATCCTCACAGTCATGGCTATATTTGAGCCCATTTTTGCAGCCAGTGTGTCAATCCATCTCATTGAGGGTCTCCCCCTATTTCACTGACCCTCTACTTTACCAAGCATGATGTCCTTCTCCAGGGACTGGTTCCTTCTGATAACATGTCCAAAGTACATAGGATGAAGTCCTGCCATCCTTGCTTCTAAGGAAAATTCTGGTGTATTCTTCCAAGATAGATTTGAACTTTCTTTTGGCATCCCATGGTATAATCAATATTCTTTTCCAAGAACATAATTCAAAGGCATTGTGTCTTCTTTGGTGTCCCTTATTCATTGTCTAGCTTTTGCATGCATATGAGACAGTTGAAAATACCATAACTTGGATCAGGCGCACCTTAGTCCTCAAAGTGACATCTTTGCTTCTTAATACTTTAAAGAACTCTTTTGCAGCAGATTTGCCCAATACAGTAATTCATTTGATTCCTTGACAGCTGCTTTCATGGGTACTGATTGTGGAATGAAGTAAAATGAAATCCTTGACAATTTCAATCTTTTCTCCATTTATCATGATATTGCTTACTGGTCCAGTTGTGGGGATTTTCGTTTTCTTTATGTCAAGGTTTAATCCATAATGAAGGCTCTAGTCTTTCATCTTCATCAGTAAGTGCTTCAAGTCTTCTTCACTTTCAGCAAGAAAGGTTGTGTCATCTGCATATAGCAAGTTAGTAATGAGTCTTCCTCCAATCCTGATGCTGCATTCTTCTTCATATAGTTCAGCTTCTCAGATTATTTGTTCAGCAAACAGATTGAACGAAGCTGTGAAAGGATACAATCCTGACACACAGATTTCCTGATTTCAAACCATGCCGTATTTTCTGGTTCTGATTGCATGACTGCTTCTTTGTCTATGTACAGGTTCCTCTTGGGCACAATGAAGTGTTCTGGAATTCCCATTCTTTGCAAAGTTATCTGTAATTTGTTATCATCCACACAGTTGAATGCCTTTGCATAGTCAGTAAAATACACATCTTTCTGATATTCTCTGCTTTAACAACTTTAACTCTTATAAAAAGCATTTTTATTATGCAAAATAATATACTCAAGCAAAGAGGAAACACTATAATAAATTCCCATGTACCTATCACCTGCATTCAATAATTACTAATATTTTGACAATTTTCCCATCTATCCCATAATCATTTCTTTTGAGTTTTTAAAGTAAATTTCTGACATTATGTCTTTTCACACAAAAATAGTTTCCTTGCTTATATATATATGTATATATATCTTTTTACTTTAAAAACATTTTCTCTGCATTTAGAATTTTGTGTTGACAGTTTTTATTTCAGTATTTTAAGGATGTTACTTCATAGCCTTCTGCCTTGCATTGTTTCAGATGACAAGTTAGCTGTAATTTTTAATCTTTGTTTCTTTGTAGGTATTGTTTCTCTGTATCTCCAACATCAAGATCCTATCTTTATCTTCCATTGTTATCAGTTAGGTATGACTTGTCTACGTGGTGTGTAGGTGTGGGTAGGACTTTGTGCCTGTCCCTCCTGCAGCTGTGGATTACCTCTTGCACACCTGAACCTCCAGTGTGGGTTCTCACTGCTCTCCCTTGCCCCTGATATTTCTTTTTCTTTTTTAAATTGTGATTTGGGTGAAAATTTCACTTTCCATACAGCAGTTCACATACACTTTGTCTCATGATATTGACTACAATTCACCACAATGCAACAGCTCCCCTCCCACTTCCTCCCGACAGTTACCTCTTCCCTGTGTCCATCCCTCCGTGCACCCCTGCCCCCTGAGCTGTCTCCCTGTGCATAAGCAACCCTTCTTTCTCCCATGATTGTTCTCTCCAAAGAATTTATTTACCTCAGGTGAGTGTTCAACTCCTATGCCTATCTTTTGCTTGGCTGGAAGCCACAGGTGTGGGTTTAATTCCAGATCTGAAAGGCAGCTAGGGCCATAGTCTGAGTGGTTCCACCAGGCTCTATCAGACCAACAAACCTGGTCTCCCTTTTTGTTTCCCAAATGATTTTGAGTTTTGTTCCACGTTGTTCTCCTTCTCTATCCAGGATCTCCTACATAGATCCCCCTCTGAGTGCTTGACATTGGTAGCTGGGCATCACCTAGTTCTTCTGGTCTCATAGTTGTATAGCCTGTGGATCGCATGGTGTATCAGTCTCTAGGACTAATTCTTTCCATGAATTCTTCATTCTTCTTTGCTCTGGATGAGGAGAGACCCATCATTGCATCTAGATGGCTGCTTGCAAGCTTTTAAGATCCCAGTCGCTACTTGCCAGAGTAGGAGGTGGAGCAATAATTGAGCTTGATGTCCCCTGTGATTATGGTCCTGAGCCCACAGGTTCAACAACTCGGTCCTTCTGGGTAGCTGGCTGTGATCAAGACAACCTTGTTCCTTGTCAGCTCTATTATACACCTGGGAATTCAGATCATACAAATACATTCATAGGACCATTGTCTGCCAACCCTATACATACTCTTCGATACACTCCCCACTTCATAGACATACCTAATAGTTCAGCCTGTCCACCCATCTATCCACCCATATACCTATGTTTGCCTTCACTGACAACGCAGTACTGTATGTGCAAAAGGTTTGTCTTTGTTGTCTGTACCTCCCATGTATCTCTCTATGTCTTCCTCTTCTTCAATGTCACCATGCTGATCATTCATATTTGGTACATTGCCCTTCTCTTTACCCAAATCAATACTTATCTTTATCTATCTAACAGTGTTCCCTCCTCTCCCCTCCCACCCCTGGTAACCAACAGAGAAAATTTCCTTCCATAGATAAACTTTTCCTTGATTTTTACAATAATGGACTAATAGGATATTTGTCCTTCTGTGATTGACTTATTTCACACAGCATAATGTCCTCCAAGTTCATCCACGTTATGTGGTGTTTGCGGAATCTAGGTTATTCTTTAGGGTTGCATAGTATTCCATTGTGTGTATGTACCAAAGTTTGGTTATCCACTCCTCAGTTGATAGACATCTAGGTTGTTTCCATCTTTTGGCTATTGTAAATAGTGTTGCGATGAAGATAGGTGTGCATATGTCTGTTCTTGTCATGGCTCTCACTTCTTTAGGATATATACCTAGTAATGGAATGGCTGCGTTAAATGGTATTTCTAATTCCAACTTTTTAAGGAATCACCACACTGCTTTCCACAGTGGTTGTACCATTTTACAGTCCCACCAGCAGTGTATGAGAGTCCCAATATCTCACATCCTCTCCAACATGTGTTATTTTGTGTCTTGTTGAACTTTGCTACTAGTGCTGGAGCAAGATGGTATCTCACAGTTGGTTTGATTTGCATCTCTCTAATGGCTCATGGTGGTGAGCATTTCTTCATATGTTTGTTGGCTGCCTGAATATCCTCCTTGGTAAAGTGTCTATTCATATCTTCTGCCCATTTTTAAGTTGGATTATTTGTCTTTTTGTTATTGAGGTGTTGAAGTTTTCTATAAATTCCAGAGAGATGTCCCTTGTCAGATATGTTATCATCAAATATTTTTTCCCAATCTGTAGGTTCTCGTTTGACTCTTTTGGAGAAGTCTTTGGAAGCACATAAAATATGATTTTTAGAAAGTCCCATTCATCTAGTTTCTCTTCTGCTGTTTGTGCATTTTGGGTTGTGTGTGATAGTCTATTTATGCCATATATTAGGACCCCTAAGTTTGCCCCTAGGAGCTCTGGTAGCATACTGCCTAAGACACTTGACTGCTAACCAGAAGGCTGGCAGTTCAAACCCACCGACCACTCCTCGGGAGAAAGATGGGGCAATCTACTTCTGTGCTGATACTGCCTCGGAAACCCAAGGAGGGGTCGCTATGAGTCAGGTCTGACTCGATGGCACATAACAACAACAACAAATTTGCCCCTAGTTTTTCCTTGAGGAACTTTCTAGCTTTAGATTTCACATTTAAGTCTTTGATCCATCGGGCGTTAGTTTTTGTATATGGTGTGAGGTACAGATCTTGTTTCATTTTTTTCTGCAAGTGGATATCCAGTTTTGCCAGCAACATTTATTAAACAAACATTCTCTTCCCCATTTAATGGATTTAGACTCTTGGTCAAAGATCAGCTGACCATAGGTCAATGGATCTATTTCTGGGTTCTCAATTCTATTCCATTGGTCTATGTGTCTGTCATTATACCAATACCAGGCAGTTTTGACTACTGTGGCTGTATAGTAGGTTTTGAGATCTGGCAGTGTGAGACCTCCTACTTTGTTCTTCTCCTTCTTCAATAGTGCTTTACTTATCTAAGTTCTCTTCCTTTTCTGTATAAAGTTAGTGATTGGTTTTTCCATATCCTTAAAAAATGTTAATGGGCTCTGGATTGGGATTGCTTTGAATGTATAGATTGCTTTGGGTAGAATTGACATTTTCACAATGTTCAATCTTCCTATCCACAGGCATGGGATGTTCTTCTATTTATATAGATCTCTTATGGTTTCTTGAAGTAGTTTTTTACAGTTTTCTTTGCACAGGTCTTTTGTGTTCCTGGTAAGATTATTCTCAAGTATTTTATTTTTTTGGTAGCTATTTCAAATGGTATGGATTTTCTCATTTCTTTTTCAGCAATCTCTTTGCTGGTGTAGAGGAATCCAACTGATTTTTGGATGTTGATCTTGTATCTTGCCACAATGCTAAATCTCTCAATTAGTTCCAGTAGTATTTTCACTGAATCTCTTGGGTTTTCTAGGTATAGAATCATATCATCACCAAATAAGGATAGTTTGACTTCTTCCTTACCAATTTGGCTGCCTTTGATCTCCCTTTCTTGCCTTATTGCCCTGGCTAGGATTTCCAGTACAATGTTGAATGGAAGTGATAATAGAGGGCATCCTTGTCTGGTTCCTGTTCGCAGAGGGAATGGTTTCAGTCTTTCCAGTAAGAATAATGTTGGTGGTTGGTTTTACACATATGCCCTTTATTATGTTGAGGAATGTCCCTTCTATTCCTATTTTGCTGAGAGTTTTGATCAGGAACGGGTGTTGGATTTTATCAAATGCCTTTTCTTCATCAATTGATATGATCACGTGGTTCTTTTTCTTTGTTTTATTCAAGTGGTGGATGACGTTGATTGTTTTTCTAATGGTGA
>NW_006922249.1:88049-99720 GCF_000298275.1 Orycteropus afer afer | reverse complement strand
TTAGGTAAGTGGTGTGTTTCTAGAAATCTATCCATTTCTTCCAGATTTTCAAGTTTGTTGGGGTACAGTTGTTCATAGTATACTGATATTATCTTTTTTTATTTCAGTTGGTTCTGTTGCGATGTCACCCATTTATTTCTTATTCATGTTATTTGTATTCTCTCCCTCTATTCCTTTGTTAAATTTGGCAGTGGTTTGTCAATTTTGTTAACCTTTTCAAAAAACCAACTTCTGGTCTTGTTGATTTTTTCTATTGCCCTTCTAGTTTCTGTTTCATTGATTTCTGCTTGAATCTTCATTATTTCCTTCCTTCTGGTGACTGTAGGCATTTCTTGCTGTTCTTTTTGTAATTGTTGCAGATGTTGGTTTAAAGTGTTGATTTTGGCTCTTTCTTCTTTTTTGATGTGTGCAGTTATTGCTATAAATTGGCCTCTGATCACTGCTTTTGCTGTGTCCCTAAGATTTTGGTATGTTGAGTTTTCATTCTTGTTTGATTCAAGGAATTTTTGAATTTCAATTTTTGTTTCTTCTCTCACCTAGTCTTTCTAAAGGAGGGGGTTGTTCAGTTTCCATGTGTTTACTCTTTTTCCTTTGATCTTCCTATGTTGATTTTTAATTTGATAGCATTATGATCTGAGAAGACGCTTTGCAGTATTTTAGTGTTTTTAAATTTACGAAGGCTTGCTTTATGGCCTAACATATAATCTATCATGGAAAATGTTCCATGTGCACTGAAGAAGAATGTATATTGTGCTGCTGTTGGGTGAAGTGCTTTGTAGTTGTCTATAAGGTCAAGTTGGTGGATTGTACTGTTTAGCTCTTCTGCATCTTTGTTGAGTTTCTTTCCAGTTGTTCTATTTTTCAATGAAAGTGGTGTATTAAGTCTCCCACTATGAATGTGGAGTCATCTATTTGGATTTTCAACTCTTTTAATGTCTGATTTATGTATTTTGGGGCTTTTTCATTGGATCCATTGATACTTACTATGGTTATATCTTCTTGTTCAATTGATCCTTTATTCATTATGTAATGTCCTTCCTTGTCTTGTATAGTGGTTTTTGTCTTAAAGTCAATTTTATCAGAGATTAATATTTCCACTCCTGCTCTCTTAAAGTTGTCATTTGCTTGATATATCTTTTTCCAAACTTTGACTTTTAGTCTATTTTTGTCTTTGTCTCTAAGGTGTGTCTCTTGTAGGGAGCATATTGATGAGTTTTGTTTTCTTATCCAATCTGCAACTCTCTGTCTCTTGAGTGGTACATTTAATCCATTAACATTCAATGTAATTATTGTCAAGTATGAATTGGTTGGTGTCATTTTGTTATGTGTTTTTTCATGGTGTCTCTGGTTTCTTTGTTCCATATTATTTTCTGTGCTGAGCTCATTATGTTTATGAATCATGTTATCCTTTCCTTTGTTGCTGTTGTTTTAGTATTTGCAGAGTATTTGTGCTGGTCCTCTTTTTTATTGTGATGTGAAGGTTTATCATTGTTCTTTGAGGTTACCCTGTGATTTATAATCTCCCCGAGATTACAACAGTCCATTCCATCTTGCAACTCTCTTGACTTCCTCACCATTTAGAAGTTCTGTAACTACACAGTATTTTCCCTGTTTTTGGTTTGTAGTTGTCCTCACTTGCCAATTGATGTCTCTGGTTTCCTGTTTACAATCTTGTAAGCTTATTTTAATTTGGATATGTCCATAGCTGTGGTTTCTGGGTTATGTCATCTTGTATATTAATGGTCAGTTGTTGTTTGCTATTTTTGGTTCTCTGTTCAAAGAACTCCCTTTAGTATCTCTTGTAAGGTTGGTCTGGTTTTAACAAATTCCCTTCGTTTCTGCTTATCTGGAATTCTCCTAATTTCATCATCATATTAGAGGGACAATTTTGCTGGGTATATAATTCTTGGTTGAAAATTTTTCTCCTTCAGGGTTTTATATACACCATCCCATTGCCTTCTCACTTGAATGGTTTCTGCTGAGAAATCAGAGCTTATTCTTACTGGTTGTCCTTTGTAAGTAACTTTTTGTTTTTCCTGTGCTGCTTTCAGGATTCTCTTTGTCTTTGGTTTTGATGAGTTTGATGGTGATATGTCTTGGTGATTTTCTTTTGGGGGTCTATCCTTTTGGGGTTCATTGGACTTCCTGAATGCATATATTCTCATCTCTCATCATAGCAGGGAAGTTCTCTTCCAACAAATCTTGGACAATTTTCTCAGTAGTTTTATTTTCTCTACCTGTTCTGAAATTCCAATGACACGTAGGTTATTCCTTTTCATGATATCCCATGTGAACCTTAGGCTATCTTCATTTTGTTTTGATCTTTTTTTCTGATCGATCCTTTTCCAAAGAAGTATTCAGGTATTTTTCTTCCATCTCATTAATTCTGTCTTCCACTGCATCAATTCCACTCCTTTGCCCTTTCAATGTGTTATCTATTTCTGACAATTTAGCATTAATCATCTGGATCTCTGTCTGTAGATTTAGAATCTTTTCTAATTTTTCACTTATTTTGTCATTTTGTTCTTGTATTTTCTTCCAAAATTCTTCTAATATTTTTTCTGTGTTTTCCTTGGTCTCTCAGTCCTTTGAAGATACCTAAATATAATTTTTTTTGAATTCCTTATCAGGGAGTTCCAATGCTGTTTCTTCCTCAGGGTTGTGTTCTGGGTCTGTATCCTGCTCCCTTGTTTCTACCACTTTGTCTTGCTTCTTTGTGTGTAGTGTGATGGTCTGTTGTCTTGTGGCGTTGTTGTATTTACATCTCTGTTAACTGTTTGTGAAGAGCAGCAGAGGGTGTCAGGCTCTTCTTGGTTGTTTATCATTGGCACATTGGTGAAGAAGGAAATGGTGGCTCTCATTCAGTAAATGAGGCTGCAGGAGGTGTGGGTTTAGTTGTGTCGTACAGGGACTGCTGCTATCTTTCACTCAGACAAAAATAACAATTGAATAACCATCAAAAAAGTAACAGCAAATGGACAAAAAATACACTGTGTAATCACACAGGAACAGTAACAAAAAAAAAAAAAAGAAAGAAAGAAAAAGGGAAAAAGAAGAAAAAGAAAGAAAAAAAATACCTGAAATAGCTGGGGAGAGGGCAATAAGAGAAAAAAGGTAGAGGAATATAATAATGAATAAAAAAATGGGAACAATGCAAAAAGAAAAACAAGGAACAGGGTTAACCACAAGAAAGGAAAAATAGAAAAATTGCAAGCAGGAACAGGAAAAAGAAGGAAAGCTGAAAACTAGGACCTGTGTAGGGAAGAGTAAAGAATAATAGTAAAAAGGACAAAAGGAATAATAATAATAATAGTTTTAAAACAGATGAAAGCAAACAAACTGAAAAACAGAAAAAAGAAAAAAAAAAACAAACATGGGGGCAGGGCAGGGCACCCAGGCTCCTTCTGAGCATACCGAGTGGGATGGAATTCCTGCTGCCCCAGTAACTGGGTGGGAGTGAATGATGGCCACACCTCCATTCACCAAGAAGGTGTGGGGTATAACAGTAACAGTGGGAATGTGCACCTTTCCAGTTCTCCAGGTCTGGAATGTCCTTGGGGTTACTGGCAAGCGGAGCCTGTTCTTAAGTTCCCGGAATCTGGGAGAATGCTGTTGCTTTAAATATCCAAATAGTGAAGCTGCTGGTAAACATTCAAAATGGCTGCACCCTCCAGACAGACAAAAGTCCACAGCTCATCCTGCCGTCTTCTTTGCTGCTTTCCCTTTAATTCCCCAGCCATCAGAGCAGTCCTCCATGCAGTCCTTGGCTAGTAGGGCTGATTTTTAGGATAATTCTTAGGTCCTACCACCACTCGGCAATATCCAAGCTGTCTGTGCTGTCAGGATCGCTGCCAGACCATAGCTCCGTATGTCTCCTTTTTTGGTGTTTTCATGCAAATTCTTCTGCTAGTTGGAGTTTAGTCCACTTCTATATCATTCCCTTCAAGGCTCAGTGGTCCAGGACTATCTTCTAGTATCTGTGTTAATTGGTTTTCCTTTTCTTTGTTGAAGAGGGTCACTGCAGTTTTTCTGCTTATTTCACCATTTTACCAGAACTCCTCCTGCCCCTGATATTTCTTATGAGTGTTTGTGGAGGCCCATGGAGAAAGCTTGGGAATGCATGCAGTCTCTAGTTGTATCTTGAGCCCCAGATATTCCAAACTGCCACACTAGCCCATATTTCGCCTCTAAGAAGTTGTTAATAGTTTCGCTAATTTTTTTCTTACCTGCTTGCATGATGGCTACTTCTTTCTCCTACAGTTTGTCAAAGATGAGATAGTTTATGTAACTATCTATCCTTGAAGGGGTTTGCCCTTAATTGGACTTTGGTTTACTTGGTTGCCTTGTGTTTGCAGCTTACTGATGAACTCAAGAAAGTAATGATTTTGTAGATTTTCAGGCTTTTTCTCATTGTTAGGTTAGGAGTGATGTTCCTTACAGTTTTTTACATTCTAAGCAAGGCAGAAGTCTCTCTCTGTCTTTTTCTTATTATTTACCTAATCAGAATTCTTGATTTCTTTCCTGAAATCTACTCTTCTTTCTGGCTGTCCCATCTCAGTAACTGGCACCAACATCATCCATCCAGTCTTTCAAACCAGATAATCAAGATTTTCCTTGATTTCTCTCTTATTTTAGCCTCTTTCCCTACCTACATCCAACTTCCTAAACCCTTGTGTGTCTGAAATGTCTTTATTTCTTAGCGATATTGTGACTAGAAATAGAATTCTAAAATCAGAATTATTTAACCACAGAAATTTGAAAATACTACTTTGGGTTATTTTTGCATTCATTACTGTCTGTGAAAAAACTAACGATAATCTGATTTTTTGGGGGGTGGTGGTGGTAAATCTTTACTATTCACTTTTTCTTGCACTATCATTATAAAGCAACAAAGTAGAATGAGTAACTTAGATATTATGTATCTGGCATTATATATCTGCTGCGTAATGTAAAACATCTCAACTTTTTTCCCCTATGATTTTGGTAAATTTGTTGTTATCTGCCATCGAGTTGGACCCGACTCATGGTGACCCCTCCTTGGGTTTCCGAAGCAGTATCACTACAGAAGTAGAGTGCTCCATCTTCCTTCCAAGGAGTGGCTGGTAGTTTTGAACTGCCAGCCTTGTGGTTAGCAGTCAAGTACCTTAGGCATTATGCTACCAGAGCTCCTTTTGGTAAATTGCTGGACGTTATTTAAAATTTTCATTTATATATAGCTACTTTACTTGTGAATATGGTTTTTCTCTAATGATAGTCCAAAGTTTTGGAAAGCAATTCAATCCTTTCGAATCTCCCCATATACTGAGAATGGTGTTGTGAACAATCTTAGTCCTTTGTAGATAAGCTTCACACATAGCCAGCTACAGAATTTCATCTTGAGTATCTAGGAGTTTGACTATCTTTGTTGATTTAGCTGGACATCTGTTGAACCCATTTACTCAGATGGCTTTTATCTTCTCTGGATTTTTGTTTCATTATCCCTATAAATCTCTCTTCTCTGCTCTCTCTTTGGAATTCCTATTAGGCAGATGTTGGAACTTCTTAATCATTTAAAAAATATGTCTTCACCATTTATTTATTCTTTTTGGGCTGTGTTCTGAGAGAAGCAGTTGTGTCTTCTAACCAATTAATCATTCTTCAGTTATCTTCTCTGTTCTTCAGCACATCTATTGAGTTTTTTTTTTTCCTTCAGTGAAACAATTTGTCTTCCTTGAGAAGATCTCCAGTGAGCTCTTGTTCATAGTAATCTATTTTAGTTGAGTGGAGCTGTTAGTCTCTCTTACTCTTCTGAGGATATTTACAGTGTCTGCTATGCTTTTTTTAAAGTCTCATTTGTTTATTTCATTACATTTTTATTTTTATTTTTTCCTTTTTGGATGCTAGTTTATCTATATGATGATTTGGTGACTTTCATTCAGAGGATTACTTTTCCTTAAATATTTGGTGGTTTTTGGCTGCATGCTTCTCTAGAATCTGAGCTCCTGTGTTGGTTTATCTCTGCTATATCTGTTTATATAGCCTGCTTTCAGGATTCCAGCCAGGACTGTGACCTATGGCCTCCCAGTCAATGGAGGCTTCCCTTTTCTTTTGAGTAGCAATGACTAGTGTCCCCAGTCCCAAATATTAGGCTGGACATATTCCTTGTGAGCACTGCTCTTGTTTTGGGGAAGATCTTCCTACTGAACCTGCTTGGCATAAGAAGAGTGACAAAGAATTTAGACTTCCAGGATGCTTCTACCTCAATCAATCACCCTTCTGCTTCATCTTGGGTTCTCTCTTCTTTTTATCCATGTGTCCCAGCTTGGAGCCCAAAGACATTTTCACTTTCTTCATCAGTTCTTTCATGCCTATTTTGGCTATCACTCTTTCTTTCAAAATAAGCCCAACTATCTTTAATTTTTCAGGAATTTCTATAATTTCTGGCTTATTGAGCACATTATGTCTTATTTTTTGAGCATTGTTTTCAATTTAAATTTTTTTCTTGTCATTTATAGGGATTTGAAATGAGGAGCTCTGGTGAGACAGTGCTTAAGGCATTTGGCTGCTAATCAAAATGTTGGCAGTTGGAACACACCAGAAGCTCCACAGGAGAAAGAGAGGCGGTCTCCTTACATAAAGACTTATGACTTTGGAAACCCCCACTCTGTGGGGTCGCTATGTTTCAGAATCGACTGGATGGCAATGGATTTGGTTTTTTTTTTTTTTTTTCTGGAGTTGGGGAAAATGGTTTAACATGTTCTTAGTAGGCAATTTTGATCTTATCTCCTCATGTTCAGTTATGAAGCATGTTAGCCAATTTTAATGAAGCACATCAGTTCATCTGAAAAGTAATATTTATTCCTAAAATGGAAATTAGTGGAAATTTATATGGTGAGTGCTGTTGTTGGGTGCCATCGAGTCGTCTCTGACTCATAGCGACCCTATGCACAGCGGGACGAAACACTGCCGGGTCCTGTGCCAGCTCCATGATCCTTGCTATACCTGAGCCCGTCGTTGTCCCAGTGTGTCAATCCACCTTGTAGAGGGCCTTCCCCTTTTTTGTTGACCCTCCACTTTACCAATTTACCAGTTGGTCAGTATATGTTAATACCTGTTTACATTTATTAAGTACCTGCATGTTAACTTCTTAAATTTGGACCCCTTAAAATCCTGAGATAAACCAGTTCTAAAATGGGAAAACTGAGGCTTAGAGAGGTAAAATAATTTATTCAAAGCCTAAGAGATAGCAAGAAGCAGATCTGGGATTCATATCTTTCTCACCATGACAACAGCTGCCTTCTGTGAAAAGACATAAGGTAACAATAATGAACAATGTCTTCACTGTGAAATATCAACAAAGTGCTTACATTTAGCACTCACTAGAGTGAGTGCAGGAGCTTTGGTGTCATAGTGCCAAAGCTGGACTGCTAACTAGAAGGCTGGCAGTTCAAACCCACCAGCCAGTCCTGGGAAGGAAAGTTGGGCAGTCTACTTCTGTAGGGATACTGCTTTGGAAACCCAAGGCGGGGTTGCTATGAATCGGATACGACCCAATGGCAGTGAGCTGAGAGTGAGTGCTGTCAGAAATCATAAAATCAGGAAGAGCTGATTATGTGGGTGTTTTGTCAACAAATCTCTGAGTTAACTGTGTTTTTCAACTCCATTTTGTGGCCTTGTCAATAAGATTTATTCTTGGAGCAATTTGTGAACTATTGCTGCTTTTTCAGTGATCAGTGCACATAAATGGCATGTACATGTGGTAAATATCTCCACAGTGTTGGCAAGTTAGAGGTTCTATTTTGAATTGATTTTCTCATAGCTTTCAGCTGAAGTTTATTTTCATATAAGTGGTAATTACAGGAAACAAGTGCCTGTATGGGTAAATGTTATGGTGGTTAAAGAGCACTTATAGTGTTATGTGTCATACTGTAATTATTTATTTGCATTATTTCACAGAAGTCTTTGCAACAGTGATGCACAGGATTCAAGGTTAATAAAGGCAGAGTGTAGAAGATTTAAGCTTTTATAAAGTTTATATTGTTTATTCAAGAAGTATTTTTGGGAAATCTACCAGAATAAACACTTGGGAATTGAAATATGGATAACAAATAAGAATATTAGTATTTCAAAATTTTAAAAAAATTATTAGGGTGAAAATCCCATTACAAAAAGTTGATCATTTTAAAGTGACTGATTCCGTGGCATTTAGTGTTTTCACAATGTGCAACACTACCTCTACCTAGTTCCGAAGTATTTCCATCACTCCAGAGGAAAACTCCATTACTTTAAGTAGTTTTTTCCTTTCTATCAGCTCCTGGCAACCACCAATTTATATTCCTTCTCTATGGATTTATCAAATGTGGATATTTCATATAAATAGAATCATACAACATTTGACCTTTTGTTACTGGTTCCTTTCACTTGTTGTTGTTGTTGTTGTTTGCCATGAGTCGGCCCCGACTCATAGTGACCCCTCCTTGGGTTTCCGAGGCAGTATCACTACGGAAGTAGTAATGCCCAACCTTCCTTCCGAGGAGTGGCTGGTGGGTTTGAACTGCCAGCCTTCTGGTTAGCAGTCAAGTGCCTTAGCCACTATGCTACCAGAGCCCCCTCCTTTCACTTAGCATGATGTTTTCAAGGTTCATCCATCTTGTAGCATGTGTCAATACGCCATTCCTTTCTATGGTTTAATATTCCATTATATGTATATAGACATGCCTCAGAGATATTGTGAGTTTGGTTCTAGACCATTGCAACAAAGTAAATATTGCAATGAAGTGAGTCACATGGATTTTTTGGTTTCCCAGTGCGTATAAATTTTATGTTGACACTATAAAGACAACTCACTGGCATCGAGTCGAATCTGACTCACAGTGACCCCTCCTGGGTTTCTGAGGCAGTATCTCTACGGAAGTAGATTGCATTTTGTCAGAATGAGGTAAATTCATCAGAGAAGGTGGGCAGCACGGAGGCTGATGAGGTATCCTTTACAAGTTTCCTTGGTGGTGATGTTGTGTGCTGTCCAGTTGATTCCAAGTCATAGCAAGCCTATAAGACAGGGTAAAACTGCCCCATAGGATTTCCTAGGCTGTAGTTGTTACAGAAGCAGATTACCAGGTCTTTTCTCCTGTGGAGTTGCTACTGGGTTTGAATTACCAATCTTTCTGTTAGTAGCTTAACCAATGTGATATCAGGGTTTCTCTCCTTGGTGTAGAGTGGAGTAAAATACTACCTGCCTCCCATGGTTGGGAGGTAATGTATTCAAAGTGTTTAAAGTTCTTTCTTTCTTTCTTTTTTTTTTGATTCTTTTTTTAAAATTGTGATTTGGGTGAAAATTTACAGAACAATTTCATTTTCCATGCAGCAGTTCATACATATTTTGTTACATGACATTGATTGCAATCTTCGTGATGTAACAGCTCTCTTTCTACTTCTTCCCTGTAGTTACCTCTTTCCTGTGTCCTTCTTTCCTATGCATTCCTGCCCTCTGAGCTATCTCCCTGTGCCTTTCTGATTTCCCATGACTGATTGTCCTAAGGAGTGTACCTACCTGGTGTACCTACCTTATATGCCTATTTGTTTGGCTGGAAGCCACAAGAGTGAGTTCAATTCCAGGCCTGGAGGGTGACTTGGGGCCATAGTCTCGGGGTTTCACCAGTCTCTATCAGACCGGTAAGCTGGGTTTTTTATTTTGTTTTATTTTATGATTTTGAGTTTTGTTCCACATTTTTCTACCTCCCTATCCAGGATCTCCTGCACTGGTCCCTTTACAAGTAGTTGACAGTGGTAGCTGGGCACCATCTAGTTCTTTGGGTGTCATGGTCATATAGGCCGAGGTTCACATGGTCCACTAGTCCCTTGGACTAATAGTTTCCATGTGTCTTTGGTTTTCTTCACTCTTCTTTGGATGAGGAAAGACCAATTGTTGCATGTAGATGGCCACTTGCAAGCTTTTAGGATCCCAGTTGCTACTCACCAAAGTAGGATGTAGAACAGTGTTTTGTGTGGTATGTGATTAGCATTTATTTTATATATATATATATATTGTGATTTGGGTGAAGATTTACAGAGCAAATTCACTTTCCATACAGCAGTTTACATACACTTTCTCTCATGACATTGACCACAGTTTACCATAATGCAACAGCTCCCTTCCCACCTCCTCCCCACAGTTACCTCTTTCCAGTGTCCATCCCTCCATGGGCTCCTGCCCCCTGAACTGTCTCCCTGTGCATAAGCAGCCCTTCTTTCTCCCATGATTGTTCTCTCCAAGGAGAGTATCTACTGGAGGTAAGTGTTCAACTCATATGCCTGTCTTTTGTTTGTCTGGAAACCACAGGTGTGGGTTCAATTCCAGACCCGAAGGGCAGCTATGATTAGCATTTATTTTTGATGACTAATTTTTTGAGGCAAGAAATCTCTTAAACCAAACCACAACAGCTTTCTCACATCCCTTTCTAATTTCCTCTCCCTCCCTGCCAAGGTCAGCTTGGGTAGCCAATGCCAAAGAGCAGGTCAGCCTAAAGAGCTAGGTCAGAAAGACATGGAGGCAGCAGTTGCTTCCTTTGGGAGCTTTGGTCCATAGGATATGAGACTCATGCAGAGAACATTGTGCTTAAGATTCTTAGTTCCAAAATAGTGGGCATTTGTAATATTCATGATTGCTTATCGGTTTTTTTTTTTTTTTTTTTTGGTGGCCTGTCTATATTTAGGATAACAACTATCATGAATTTTTTGCCCCTCCAAAGTAGAAGCTTTACTTAGATTCTAAGCCTCATTTGTAGCTAAGATATAAGTATGTGACCCAGACTCTGCACATCAGATGCATCTGTGTGAGCCTATAGTTCAGAAGTAAAGAAGGTGAGAAAGCATGCTGGGATGGAGCCTCCAGTTTTGGGGGCATTGATGACCATAGCAACATCTTCCTCCAGTTAGTGCTTTATGCAGTGGTGTTTTCCTTTTCTTGTCCCTTCTGTTCTTTAAGTTTGGGCTTTGCTTTTAGAAGATAAACCTTGTGCATGGCTTTCTAGCCCTCCTAGCAATTTATATTACCTAATAGGAGCTCTGGTGGTGTAGTGGTTAAGGCATTTGGCTGCTGACCAAAAGGTCAATGGTTCAAACCCACCAGCCACTCTGTGGAAGAAAGATGAGGCAATCTGCTTCTGTAAAGATTTACAGCCTTGGAAACCCAATGGGGGTCACCATGAGTCAGAATTGACCTGATGATTGAAAGTTTCTTTTTTGGTTTAATAGTTTTTAAAAATAGACTTTTTTTTTTTTTTTAGAGCAATTGTAATTTAAAGAAAAATTGCGTAGAGAGTAGAGTTTCCATCTACCCCTGCTACCCCCAGCACACTGTTCTATTATTAACATCTTGCACTGGTGCAGTACATTTGTTACAATTGATAAGCCAATACAGATATGTTTAGTTAATAATAATATATTAACTGGCTAAATAATAATATAACCAAAAGCAAACTCACTGTCATTGAGTCAATCCCAACTCATAATGACTCCCTCTTGGCCTTCCGAGGTGGTATCTCTACGGAAGTAGATCACCCAATTTTCCTTCCGAAGAGTGGCTGGTAGGTTTGAACTGCCAGGCTTCTGGTTAGCAGTCAAATACCTTAGGCACTACACCACCAGGGCTCCCAAATAATTATATATATATACATATATACATATATATATA
>NW_006922249.1:82737-87949 GCF_000298275.1 Orycteropus afer afer | reverse complement strand
ATATGTATTATTTTATAGCCAATTAATATGTTATTATTAACTAAAGTCCTTAGTTTACATTAGGTTTCACTCCTTGTGTTGTTCAATCCTATGATGTGGTAGTTAAAGTTTATGTGTCAACTTGGGTGGGCCTGGTTTTGAGTGGCTGGGCAGCTGGATGCAGTTATTCCCCATGATGAGATTGGTAATCAACTCCATGGGGGAATCTACTGGAGCAGGTAAGTAGCTTCCATAGGGATGTGGTCTGCTTCTACTATATAAGAAAACAGCTTTGAGAAAGGTCTCTGAGCTTTTTGGCACACTTGCTCCCTGCATTTGGCTGAGTCTTCATCTCAATGGCCTGCCATGTTGTCTGCCAGTCTTGGTACTGTTAATGGACTTGACTTAGTGGCCTGCTGTGTTGCTTGATAATTTTGGGACTGTGCCATTTTCTTTGTCGACCTTGAGTTTGTCAGCCTCAGCAGCCAGCAGTTGCCTGAGCTAAGAGACACCTCCATCTTCAGTGGGCCGGGGACAAGAGGTAGAGCTAAAGCCAAAGGTCGAAGGGCTTTCACCTAGCCTCTAGAGCTGGCACTTTGAACTCAACTTCTAGCCTCCTAATCTGTAAGATAATAAATTCCTGTTTGCTAACCATCCAAAGAAACCAAACCCACTGCCATTGAGTCTCAACTCAATTCCAACTCAGAGCGACCCTCATTGGGTTTTTGAGATGGTAAATCTTTACAGAAGTAGATTGCCCATTCTTGCTTCTACGGCATCACTGATGGGTTTGAACCATCAACCTTCTGGTTAGCAGTCAGATGCCTTAGGCACTGTGCTACAAGAGCTCCTTTAAAACCATCCACCTGTGGTATTTTCTGTTAGAGCGGCACTAGAGAAATGAAACATGGGTTTTGACAAATGCATAATGCCATTGTCCCCCATTATAGTATCATACAAAATAGTTTCACTGCCCTAAAAATGCCGGTGCTTCACCTATTTATCCCTGTTCCCCTCCTCCTGAACTCCTGGAAACCACTAATCTTTTCAGTTTCTCTATAGTTTTGCCTGTTCCAGAACATCATATAATTGGAATCATACAGTATTTAATTTTGTTAAAGCATTATTTCTTTGTTCTTTTTCTTATTTTTCATTGTGGTAAAAAATAAATATAACAAAGCATTTGCCATTTCAACATTCAAAATGTACAATACAGTGACAGTAATTGTATTCATCATGTTGTGCAACCATCACCACTAAATACATTTTTAATAAACTCATTTTATCATTAACAAACTAGAGTTAATTTCTGCCACTTGCAAGTAAGAGCAATTCTTTAAAAATTATTTTATTTTTAAATTTTATTGGGGTGAAATATACAGAACAAAAATTTCTGATCATTCGAAGTTTTTAATCCAGTTACATTAATTACTTTTACCATATTTGCCAACCATCACCACCACCGATTTTCAAAAGTTTCCATTACCCTAACCAGAAACTCAGTATCTCTTAAGTGATAACTGCCCAGTCTCCCTTCGCCCCAACTCTGACAACCAATTCTGGAAAGATGATCATAGAAATGGGATCATATACTATTTGTCTTTTGTTTCTGACTTATTCAAGGTTCATCTGTGTCGTAGCATGTATTTGAGTAAGAATCACAAATACACAAATGATCTAATGTATTTGGACTTCTGTGAGCTCTGGTGGTGTAGTGCCTAATGCATTTGACTGCTAACCAGAAAGCTGTTGGTTCAAACCACCTTGGAAGGAAGATTGGGCAATCTATTTCCATAAAGATATCACCTTGGGAACCCAAGAAGGGGTCACTATGAGTTGGATTGACTTGACAGCAGTGAGTTATTTTATTTTATTTTATTTTTAATTTGGGCTTCTAGCATGACTCATCTTTAAAGAACACCTGCTGCTTTCTTACACACATAGGAGAGATTTTGAGGTTGAATTTGTTCAAGCAGTGCACATTATTAGGTGCCTCCAATGTGTAATATGTAAAAGTAACTTCCTTTAAAGTAAGAAGGGAAAGAAAAGAAGGCCATATGCATTGGCCATCTTCCTTTCTCTTCTAACCTGCTTTGGGGACTGGTATAGATGCTTGAGTAACTTTGATGTCATGGTTTGGAACATTTGATATAGGAGAAATGGAAGGAGTTGGAGGGTATTGGCACATATTTAATACTCTTCTTTTTTTTAAAATTTTTTATTTTAAGAGTTTGTTTTACATTCAACATTATGTGTACATTTACTTTCACTCCCCATTTCCGTGCCAAACCCTAATCCAGTCTTCTCCCGTCCTGCCCAGTAACCCTCCCCTCGTGCCCCTCATAGTTATGCACTCCTGTTTGTCCTGCATTTCCTCTATGTGAATACTGACCCTCTGGTGGCCTGTGGTTGATTGCTCCAAGGGATGTATTTCACTTTGAGTTGAGTGATCTGCATATACATCTTGTTAACTATTGGGTTGAGAGCCAGCCCTTGGGAGTGAGCTTTATTCCCGGCCCAGAATGTATCCCAGGACCATAGTATTGGGGGTCTCACCAGATTCCATCTGACCAGTAATTCTGGTCATTATTGAGTTTTTGGATTTTGTTCCACGTTTTTCCTCCCACTCTATCCAGGATTTCCAGATTTGATCCTTTCCTGAGTGATTGGCATTGGTAGCTGGGTACCATCTATCTAGTTCTTCTGGTCTTGATGGCCATCGTGTCCCAGGGCTGATTGCTTCCAAAGGCCCTTGTTTTTTCTTTTTGCACTCTTATTCACTTCTGATGATAGGAGCCATTAGCTGCATCTTAGATGGTTGCTTGAAAGCTTTTAAGACCCCAGTCACTACTCACCAATGTAGGATGAGGAACAAGGCTTTTATCTATTTTGTTGTGCCAATTGAGTCTGGTGTCCCCCAGTACTATGGTCCTGAGATGGCAGATCTATTCAATCTCCTTCCCACAGTGTCTGGGTGTCTGTGAGTGATTACTCTATGTCTGTCTTCTGTTGGTTCTGTAACGATTGCAGGTATTTTCTATCACTGGTATCTGTGCAAGATTAGCCTCCACTGACTCTATCCTTGGTCTAGAGTATACTCCTGTTCACTGACCTCCATCTGATCCTCTCAGGTGTTTATGTGTTTATCTGTAGCCTGGTGTTGGTGTTAATGGTAATGCAGTAGTGTGGGCACACTGGTTGATATTAGCATCTGTTGTCTGTCTCCTATATGCACAATTCAGTGTCCTCCCTTTTCCTAATGTTACCATGGTGGTCACAGACTCTTTCCATACATCCCTCCCCTTACCCATGTCAGTGTGTGGGCCCCAACTAGCCTGAAATTAATCCCTCCCTTTCCCTTCCCACCCCGGCAACCTACAAAGTGAGTTCCTTTTCCCAAGCAAACTCTTCTTTGTCCTTTTACAGTAATGGGTTCATACAGATTTGCCCTTCTGCGACTGACTTATTTCACTCAGCATAATGTCCTCCTGGCTCATCCACATTGTGAGATGATTCACGTATCCCTCATTGTTCTTAAATGTAGCATAATATTCCATTGTGTGAATATAGCATCATTTGGTTATCCACTCATCCGTTCATGGGCATTTAGGTTGTTTCCATCTCTTTGCTGTAGTGAATTGTGCTGCAATGAACATAGCTGTGCATATGTCTGTTTGTACTCTGCCTCTCACCTCTTTAGGATATATTCCTATTAATGGAACAGCTGGGTCAAATGGTATTTCTATTTTCAGTTTTTTAAGGAAGTGCCATACCATATGCCACAATGGTTGTACCATTTTACAATTCCACCAGCAGTGTACAAGAGTTCCAATCTCTCAGCAACCTCACCAGCATTTATTATTTTCTAAACTGTTGAACTTTGCTATTATTGCTGGGTGATATGCTATTTTGATTTGCATCTCTCTATGATGATGATGATGTGGCTGAAGGATAAAAGGGGCAAAGAAAGCTTAGAGTTTTGTTCCTCCATAATTTATTGGGTATCTCCTATGAACCAGGTACTGGTTAGGGGTTTTCCACATGTTATCTCAATTTTATTCTTCTCTCCCTCAATATATATTATGTGTATGTCTCTTTAAGTAACAAGTGGAAGAGATGTATCTCAAACTAGAAAAAACAGAAAAGGGAACTTTCTGGTTTGTGTAATTGAAAAATTTGGGAGTAGCTTCATACAAAACTGGATCTAAGTGCTCAAACAATGTCACTGGGATTCTGTGTCTCTCCATCTCTTGGAACTGGTTTCCTCTCCATTGGTTTTGTGGTTTTGTTCTCTGATTGTTGCTCCCCTTCTGGATGGGTGTAAGGAATCCAGAGTTATTCCAATGGATGGAAAACTTCTATTTTGCAACAGTGCCAGCAAAATCCAAGGTTTGTGCCTGAATGAGTTTGGATGCTGTTGGTCATGAGCAGCACAAACAATGGACACAAGGGGCTTAATATTCTTACATAGCAAGAGATGATGTCAGGGCACTTGGTCAATTTCTCTATAGTTCTATTGGCCTTCTTTGTATAGTCCCATGGTGGTTGCAGCAGCTCTCAATATCACATCTCATATGACAATACCCAGAGGCAGGAAGGAGTAAGTCCTTGGTTTGTGTCTCCTTTTGAGTGTGCAGAAATAACTCTCCAGAAGTAGGAACTCAATAAATGACAGACAAATAAATGAATGAGGTAATGATGATATGTAAACTCATTAAGTGAAAGAACTACCTACTGTAACTTTAATCATTCACAGATGAAGCACAGTATTAGGCCCAACACGAGCATTCAATATATACTCATTGTTTGGTGGATTGTTTGCCAGCTCAAGACATGGAATATAGGATATCTACCAACTTAAAGAACAATAACCATAGGATACATGCATTATTATTAAGTGGGATTGCATGTTCTCTGGCCCTATCATGGGTAGAGTTCTGAGTATATTTGAGTAGACGTTATATAGTCTGGTGACATAGTGTGAAGTCCCCTGGATTTATCCTATCACAGAGCATCCAAATAATATATTATTCAAAGGGATAAGAGTGAACCATAAATCAGAGATGGAAACCTACTATGACTTTTTTTTTTAATTTTAATTTTTTATTGTCCATTGATATAATTTAAAGTCTCCCACTATGAGTGTGGAGTCATCTATTTGGCTTTTCAACTCTTTAAACGTCTGATTTATGTATTTGGGGGCTCTTTCATTGGGTCCATAAATATTTATTAT
>NW_006922249.1:46384-79863 GCF_000298275.1 Orycteropus afer afer | reverse complement strand
CCAAGATGATCTTCTGTGTCTGTGTTAATTGGTTTCCCTTTTCTTTGTTGAAGAGGGTCTGTGCAATCCTTCTGCCTAGTCCGCCATCTTGCCCCGCCCATTGATATAATTTAAATCTCATGCTTGGGTGGAGATGGAATATAAACCTGTCAGGTATGAATATATAAGGCAAGGCCAGTAAAAGGTTTCCAAGAAAAGTTGAAGTGGGGAGTTCTATATTTTAGCAATGAATAGCATCCAATGAGGAGCATTACTTGACAATCACATCAATCTCCAAACAAAGCTGTCACATTGGACATGTACAGTAGAGACTCATCTACCTGTCAATATCCGGGAATATGCATTCCCTTTAAGGGGAATCTTCCATATGACTTAATCTTTTTTTCTTCTTTTGGCTTTAGCAAATAGGAGTTTATCTTACAGTTCTGGAGGCTAGAAGTGAGAGTTCCAAGTGCCAGGCTCTAGAGGCTGTGTGAAAGACCCTCGATCTTGGGCTTCAGCTCTGCCTCCTGCTGCTGGCCCACTGAAGCTGTAGACATCTCTTTGTTCAGGCAGCTGCTAGCTGCTGAGGCTAACAAGCCCAAGGCCTTATGACTTAATCTTAAACCTGTAAGCCATGAAGCTTTAAAATGGGATTGGATGGCAATTTTAATGATATACAATAATCATTTTTCTTAAAAGCTCAGACATCAATTGCTCTTCTACTTTTGGAATAGAGTGGCTTTTGGAGTAGGACTCAGCTCATTTCTTCACCAGATGCCTAATGTGCCAGCAAGAACTACTGAGATTCTGTTTGCTTTTAAACTGCTAGGCTGTTCTAGTCTGTTCATTATTGTCTCTCTCTCTCTCCCCCTTTTTTTTTTTAAATCAACTCTTTCATCCACTGCCACCTCTTATGGCTGGTAATTCTTGTGGCTTTGCTGCTTCTACTCTCTACCACCACATCTTTTGTGCTACCTTGGAAGTTTGTCATTCTTTTCCTTCTGTGTTCTAATTTTTATTTTACTTTTGTGAACTTTCTCTCTCTCTCTCTTTTTTTTTTTTTTCTGACTATGTTGATAGTGGGCCTAACTTTTTCAGCTATTGCTAGCCAAATCCTCTTATCTTTCTTGTTTTTATTACTGCTAAAGGTACAATTATTGCTTAGTTGGAAACAGCATGAGCAAAGCTGTGAGTTTAAATCCTGACTCTGCCACTTATAAGCTGTGTAACTGTAACAGATTACCTGTGGGTTTGTGTTTCTGTTTTCTCTTCTGCAAAGTGGGGGTGATGACAGTACTTATCTCACTCAAATGCCATAAAAATTAAATGGTTTAATTCAGTATAGGTTCTGAATTAATGTCTGGCATAAGCACTCAAAAATCTTAGCTAATATTATTTTCTTGATTCTTTGTATACTACAGGGAGATCTGATGGCACTCTGGTTAAAGCATGGTGCTGCTAACCAAAAAGTTGGCAGTTCGAACCCACCAGCTGCTCTGTAGGAGAAAGATGGACAGTCTGCTTCTGTAAAAATTTGCAGCTTTAGAAACCCTATGGGGCAGTTCTACTCTGTCCTATAGTATTTCTATGTGTCAGAATTGACTTGATGGCAGTGAGTGAGTTCTACGTTATATGTAATTTCCTGCTTTCCAATACTTTTTTGCTATTTCAGGTCCAGCTATTAGTATTAATTTGGCAACAAAGGGGAGAATAATGCCAAAGGGGAGAATAATGCCAAAAGTCTGCAGGTAATTTAATAGGAATGCTTAGTTGATGTTAATTGTTTCCCTGAATTTCAAAATTACCATGGTGTTGATAATCTTGTAGTTCTATGCTTTACTATATTCTATTTGACAGAATATAATGGAATTCACAGGAGGATGAAACACTAATTTGATGGAGCCTATTTCATGATATCATTAATCATCAGAATTCTTTGGAATATTTCCATTTCAAGATTATAAAATGACATACCTACCATCAATCTGGAACACTGGTAGAAAGACAAGCATTCTACCTTTCTCTTTGCGAGGTTTGGACTCTAGATATCTGATCAATATTTATTGATTGATTATCTTTTATTTTGTGATAAATACCTTAACATTAGATTTTTCCTTGTTACACTAAGTACCAGTTTAACAATGCTTCCTTACACACTGCACAAACAGCACTGCGTGAAGAAGGAGTTGGCCCAATGTTGGGAGCTTTTGTAATATTAAATTTTCAGAATGAACTTTTAAGAAGCCCCAATAAGGTCTTCATAGACCATGTTTTACCAGCAGTTTGTTGCAAAGGAGCAGGCTCGGATTTTAAATTAATGTTAATTACGGAAAGATATCAGAGGGAGCTCATTGAACATCTTTAACCCATTTTTAAAAAGCAGGTCAAACTCAGCATCTAGAGGATAACTTGCAGTTTGGTTGAAAATAACTGCACAAGTTTAACATGGAATTCAATAATGGGTCAGGGATATTCCAAGTTTAAAATTCAGAGACAAATTCATTCAGCCCAAGACTCTGGTCAGCTCCCTATTATTGTCAAGTCCAAGAGGGTACCTGGGTTTTTGTTTTCCCACCATTTGTATCTGTCTTGTTAGAAGAAGATTAAGTTGGGTCACCTGTGGTGTTTCTTCAGAAAACATAAAATGTCGGTAGTCTCTCCTCATGTGATAACAGAGCTATGAGGTTTGCTGAACTGCGGTAGCATGATGATAGAATGTAGAAGGGGTTAAGCCCACACCTTCTAGGAAGAAGATAGAGGGAGAGGGACTTGGGCCACATCCCCCAGTAGCTGAGTCTGAGAGGGATTCAAGTGATGGATTGAGGACATGTATCCAGGAGAGCTAGAGCAGTGGTGGCCCAGTTCAATTCCCAGCCAATGCACCTCAAATACAACCACCAACCACTATCAGTGAAGGCTTCTGTGTTGCTGTGATACTGAACAGGTTTCAGTGGGGCTTCCACACTAAGACAGACTGGGAAGAAAGGCTGGACTATTTAGTTCTGAAGATCAGCTAATGAAAACCCTATGGATCACAATGGTCAGATACCATTGTGCATGGGGGCCAACTCAGGGCAGCTAACAACAAGCCAAGGAAACTGAGAGGGAATGGAGCAAGCAGGAGATCTCAGAGGATAGCTTCATCCTGATCCTGCAGGGGAACTCTGCGGATGGGTTGTATCCAGAGTTGTCCTGGATAAAGGAGCTGAGGCTTCCATATTCCAGCTCCCATTAACCATTGCTTAAGGGCGATCGAGGGGACAGTGCTGCAGGCAGAAATTCTCAGACACTTCCAGTTTCCACATGTGAAGGCAAAGCAGACTTCTGTAACCCTTCCAGAAAATATCCTTAGGTGCTGGCTGTTGAAGGCGAAAGCTTGTTGAAACTGCATAGTGCACGATGTAAAAAAAGATTCACGGGAACTTGGGAAGAACACTGACTGTCCACAAAGAAAGAGAGAGCAGTGAGGAGAGAAATGGGTGCTAAAGTTCCTGGGTGATGCAAACAGTTAAACCATGAGCGGCTATTAACCAAAATCCATGCTTGTCTGTTAACCATAGAAGGTCAGCAAAAAAAGGGAAGATCCTCAACTAGATAGATTGTCACAGTAGCTTTGATGTTGTGCTCAAGTATGGCAATTATTGTAAAGATGTTAAGGACCAGGCAGTCTGTCTCTTTCTGTTGTACATAGGGTCACTATGAGTCAGAACAGACTTGACGGTACCTAATAACAACAGCCACATGGAGACACAGTTCTCTGATACATGCATGGTCGCCATAAGTCAGAATTGTCTGATGACAACTCTCTCTCTCTCTCTTTTTTTTTTTTTTTTTTTGCGGGGGTGGAGGTAGGAGTGGGTATTGGCCTGAGGCTGGGGCTTAGGTAGTTTTAAATTTTAGGTTTGGAGATTTGGATCACAGATATTTAAGGAGAAAAAAAAAAAAAAAGCTTAGGAGAGGCAGGTGGAAACCAAGGTTGGAGCAACCCCAGACTGTTTTGTGTTTAATTCTCATTAGGACAGGAATCTGAATCAACTTTGTCACTAGCAACTCAGGCCCACCGAACTTTGTTTTCTTCATATATTAAGGTTCTCTAAGTCTTAAAAGTTTTGAAACTTATAGGACAATACTTGACCCTTTTGTGGAAGACAAAATTCAAATATTGTCAAGGATTGGATAGGTTATGTGTAACTCATAGTCTAGGTTCTCCAGGAAGCAGACTGTGGGATGGAGCTTTGTGGGAAGAATGTTTATTGAGGAGTGCCCTTGGGATTAACATCCATGGAAGGGAAGGGAAAGAAGCAGGGTTGGGCCAAGGAAGAAGCTGAGCTGAGATACATTGCCAATAGCCTCAGTCAAGCCCTCCAGTGACATAAGGTTGTGATGGCTGATACGAGTCATCCTGCGTTAGAGCTGAACTGTCTTGGTTTTATATCTTGTTCTCTAGACTCGATGGAACCTAACAGCAGCAACAGCAACAACAACTCACTCCTTGATCAGTCACTGGTTATTGGCTGCCTTGTGAGGGCCATGTGACCTTTGGGAAGGCAGTTCTCTGCAGCTGAGGCAAAGGCTGATGGAACTGACGGCTGGAGGGTGAATGTTGACAATAATCCTAAAATGCAAAAAGTCCTTTCCTGAAGAGGGATCTGCACAGTTCACCTCATATTCCACCATGTTATGTTAGACAATATAGTGTCCTAAGGAGAGTGGTGAACTGGGGGATGGGATGTAGGTATAGGCTACCACCAAAGTTATCTAACTGTAATTTATTAACATACTATGCTGACCAAGCAAAATATATTTTGGGGTTGGCCCCTATTTAGAACCTCTCTGCTCATGAGAGAAGATAGTATCTCAACTCCAGCACTTACTAGCTGTGAGACCCAGAACAAGTTATGTAATAATCTTTACATGCCTCAGTTTGCTTCTCTGCATAATGGGGGAATAATTTTATCTACTTTAAAGATTTGTGAGAATTAAATACAATAATCCATGTAAAGTTCTAAGTACCAGTGCCAGGCATTTTAACCCTCAATTGATGTTATTTGACTCTATAATATAATTATGATACTGGTTATTACTTTCAGTTTATCCAGAAGTCCCTAGTGTCACTGGCACTCCCACTCTCAAATTTTAATCTTCCTCTCTGCCATCTCTCCTGGCCTTACAACATGTTCCCATTGCTTTTTGTGATGTAGGCCCTACCTACATTTCAAGCTTCATCTTTTACCACCTCCCCTCATCAACTCTGCTATTTTTTGTTGTTAGGTGACGTCAAATTGTCTCCAACTCAGTGACTCTATGCACAGCAGAACGAAACACTGTCCAGTCCTGTGTCAGCTCCATGATTGTTACTATACTTGAGCCCATTGCCGCTGCCACTATGTCAGTCCATCTTGTTGAGGGCCTTCCCCTCTGTCATGGATGTTTGCAGGTGTTTCTCCTCAATTTGAGTCATGCCACATCAGCAAATGGAAGTCCTGAAAGATTTACTTTATCCATATCATTAAAGTTGTTTCTACTCTAATAAGGCAGCTCTTTCCCAGTCATATTTTGAGTGCCTTCTGATCTAAGGGGCTCATCTTCCTGTGCTGTATCAGACAATGTTTCCAGGCTATTCATAAAGTTGCCCAGTAATGTATCAGACAGTGTTTCTCTGCTATTCATAAGGTTTTCCCTGGCCAATTCTTTGAGAAGTGGATGGCCCCTTCCTTCTTCCTAGTCTGTCTCAGCCTGCAAGCTGTGTTGAAACCTGTGCCCCATGTGCATCCCTGCTGGCTTTTCAAACACTGGTGGCACAGCCTCAAGCCTCACAGTAATGTTCAAGCCACCACAGTACAACAAACTGACAGACAAGTTTGTCTCCCATAGCTGTTGGAAACCTCTCCACCCTCCCCTTAGCTCTTTCCTAGCTGGATCCTGCCTCTTTGTTGTCCTGGTGTTCTCTCCCTTTCCTGCCTCTGGGGGTAGGTCCTATCTCCCACTCTTGCCTTTAGTGCTGATCTACCTGCAGTTCCATGAATTTGTCATATTCTATAATTCTGTGCCTTTCTAGGCATAGTATAGTAGCCTTTGTTGGGAAGGCTTGCCTCCATTCTTTCTGGAGAATTTTTATTTTTTTTACGAACTCTTAGTTCATATATCACCTCCTCTGTGATATCTCCCCTGATCTATTTTAGACTTAGATATTCTCATTTATTTATTCAAATATCAATCATTCATTTATTTAAAACTTGTTTGTATTTTCAACAAACACTTACTGAGTGTCCATCAAATGCTAAGCAATCTGATAAATGCAGCTATTATATTGCATTACTTGTTACATGTCTAGTGAGTCAACTTTTGAAATCTGGGACGAAGGCTTTCTTAATTTTGTATTCCTAGTATTTAGCATAGTGATTGGCATGTAGCAGATGCTCAAATATTTGTTGTATATATGAAAATACAATGATCATATTTTCTAAGTAAGAAATCAGGACATAGCATTTTTTTTCCTGAGAAATATATTTTTTTCTTATTAGATATTTTATTTATAATGAATCTTATAAAAATCAAAATTATTTATTCTGTTGTCTATGCTAAGAACAATAAAAGAACATGGAATTGTACAAATGCTTAAGACAAGTTTACACTGATTATGGGGTTACTTTATTTAGGCTGAATTGAGATTCCCCTGGGACCTTGGTTCTCTATGAGTTCATGAGAATTAGGCCCTTTCCTCATTAGAGTCCTGGTTCTCTAAGGAGACCTGACAGTAGAGAAGCTGACCCACAACACAGTTCCTCAGGAATCCAAAATTATGTTGCCATTTTATTGTAGCTCATATATGAAGAAAACATTTCTTTCCTTCCTACTTCATCTTTCATATCTTCTGTCCTTGATCTTATCTTTTTATGTGCAGGATAATATAAGATCTGAGAAAACCTGCTGCAACAAATCTCTTTAAAGGTTTAAAAAGTAGATGTCACTTTAATGTCATTGGGAAAGAAAAAGACAAAGGAAAACAAGAAAAATGGATGCATTTGAATCATGGTATTGGTAAAGAATATAGAATATACTGTGGTCAGAAGAACAAACAAGTCTTAGAAGAAATATAACCAGAATGTTCCTTAGAAGAGAGGATGGTGAGACTGCTTGCTTGCTTTGGGAAGACCGATTGCTAGAAAAGGACATCATGTTTAGTCAAGTAGAAGGTCAATGAAAATGAGGGGAACCTTCAATGAGATGGATTGACACAGTAGCTGCAGCATGGACTCATACCAACAACCATGAAGATGGCTCATGACCTGGAAGCATTTTGTTCTGTTACACATAGGGTTGCCCTGGATTGGAGCTGACTTGACAGGAACTAACAATAACAACAAGACCTACTTTCATCCTAGTTTGTGATGGCAAAGGTAAACTTGGCAGGTCTTTGAGGGAGGTGCAGACTGGCTGAAAAAGAGCAATGATGTTAGTATTCAGAACCTCTCCCACCCCAGCCTTAGCTCTGTGAGCTAGATCAAAATGCATCCTACCTGTGGTCACTTAGGAAACACTGTCTCACTCTTCCCAGTGGTTAAAGTCCCAGACTGAGGGAATGGGAGTGGTTTATTTCAACTGTGAGCTCTTGTGCTTCTGGAATGGAGGTATGGCATGAGCATCATGTGGGGTACGGAATGGTATACGAGTGACCAGAAAGTATCAGTCTCTTCCCTCATTTTTAGCTGGTCTTTTTTTTTCACCAGAACTATCAGAATGGAAAGATACAGAACCTAGAAGTTGCTATTAATGTGGCATAACTAATTACTGACTTAAGAAACTTTGAAAGTGCAAGGAGTTCTGTAGCAAGATAATGTTTACATTAAAAATGATCCTGGGCTGGGGGAATGTACAAGGCATGCAGTTTATATAAGGAAAGAACATTCTTCTCTCTCTGATATAGCTTCCTCTGCTTTTAGAAAGTCGTGGAGCTTTCTGTGATGGAGAGATGACTGGAATCCACTCAGTCAAGAGTCCAAGCCCTGCTTTCATTGACTATTATCTATTATGTTTTCAAAATGCGCACTTATCAGTGAGTTCAGTACTCATACACTAATGCATTTAGGACCCAGTTGTTCTGGATGAAAATGATAGCTACACTGTGTGGTGATTTGAACATTCCTTTCTTTCTGTTTTTTTTTTTTTTTTTTTTTAAACTGTGATTTGAGTGAAAGTTTACAGAGCAAGTTGTTTCTGACCGTTCTCATGGACATTGATCACTACCAATTTATTTTAGACCGAGATTTATTGACCATGTCTATGAGGTTAAAAGTATCCTGTACTTGGAAATTTTATTTATAATCCATGATTATAAAATCATTATAAAATTTAAATAATTAATAAAAACCCCTTCTGAGCACACACATTTATTCTTGGCGGGGGGGGGGGGATGGGACAAAAAGCAAACCCACTGCCATCAAGTTGATTCTGACTCACAGTGACCCCCTTTAGGTTTCTGAGGTGGTAAATCTTTATGGAAGTAGATTTCCCAGTCTTCCTTCCATGGAGTGGATGGTGGGTCTGAACTGCCAGCCTTCTGGTTAGCAGTCAAATGCATTAGGCACTATGCCACCAGAGCTCCTTTAGTACATATAGAGCTACATTATTCTTTTTAACATATGCATAGAAATCTATTGTCTGTATATTCTATAATTTATTTAACTAGTTGCCTATTGATGGACATTTAGTGTGTTTCCAATCTTTTGGTATTAAAAACAATACTGCCGTGAATATCTTTGTAAATTAGGTTTTGGGCTGCATCTTTTGTTGTTGAGAGTATACATAGTAAAATATACACTAATTCAACACTTTCTCCATGTACAATTCAGTGACGGTGATTACATTCTTCTAGTTGTGCAGTCATTCTCACCTTCTTTTTCTGAGTTCTTCCTCCCCCATTAGCATAAACTCACTGCCTCCTAAGTTTCCTATCTAATCTTTCAAGTTGCTGGTGTCAATTTGATCCCATGTAGATAGATCTTAAAAGAGGACAATGCTCAAGGTAGACATTCTTTACTACCAAACCGTGATCTCATTGCCGTGGGTCAGATCCGACTCATAGCTACCTCTCCTTGGGTTTCTGAGGCGATATCACTAAGGAAGTAGATTGCCCAACCTTCCTTCCAAGGAGTGGTTGGTTGTTTGAACCTCCAGCCTTCTGGTTAGCAGTCAAATGCCTTAGGCACTAAGCCACCAGAGTTCCCACATTCTTCACTAGTTAAGCTAAGTTATTATATGGTTTTAAGAAGACTTTAGGGGATATTTTTGGTTTAAGATTTAAAGATCATCTCAGGGCAATAGTTTTGGGGCTTCATCCAGAAGGGCTGGATCCTTTTTGATGATTATTTTTCTCTGAATGAGATGAGATCATCTGTACCAATTATTTGCAGGAGGTTTCTTTGTGAGCATGTCACAAAGGGGATACGGTAGTGGTGAGAGGCATATCATGTCCAGGTTATCAATAATTCTTGCTGTTTCACAGTAATATTTTCATTATATGGGCTAGTATGGAGGTAATGCAGCCTTTACCTCTTCTTATCCACCAAGAATGGGCAGCTGTATTCACCCTTCCTCACAGACAGATGGCTTCCTGCAAACATGGCCTGATTGTTGAGTTCTCCTTCAGCTCTGCCTCCCCTGTGTTTCTTCAGTGCTAGTCCTCATTCATAAAGCTTGTTCTAAGCAGGAATTACTGGTTTTGCCCCATAGAGTCTGTTCTTTGCCACTTTTGCCAAGACTTGCAGTCACAGACTTGCTCTTGCAGCATCTTCCAGTACCTGTTTGATACTCCCTGAATTTGGCAGCTCTTCCTCATATTTTGTATTGGGGGGTTATGATGTCCTCTAGATTAATATAATCATCATCAATCACTCATTACTTTCAAATCCACATGGCATCCATGAAAGCTAATGTCACTAGTTGGGGAGTTACTAGTTTAAACAATATAAAATTTGCTGTTTTTGTGTAAGAATCATAGAATATCAGCACTTTCCTATGACCCAACCTAATTATAGTGGGTTGCAACAATGGGCTAAGTTACAGCAAGGTTTGTAAGGCTGGCACATGACCAGGCAGTATTTTGTTCTGTTGTACATAGGGTCACAATGAGTCAGAGCTGACTTGATGGCACCTAACAACAACAACAACAACAGTGTCATTATAACAGAAAGGAGAGGGAGAATTACACGCAGAGACACAAAGAGGGAAGATGAACATGTCAAGTGGGAGGAAGAAATTGGAGTGATACAGCTACAAGTCAAAGAATGCCAAAAATAGCCAGCAACCACCTGGCTCCAGGAGAGAGGCATGGAACAGACTCTCTCTCTCAGAAGGAACCCACCTTGCTAACACCTTGGTTTCAGACTTCTGGCCTCCAAAATTGTGAGAGAATAAATTTCCGTTGTTTTAAGCAACCCAGTTTGTGGTAACTTGTTATGGCAGCCCTAGGAAAATTATACACTATATATGAAGAGTCTATTCATTGTGGAAAATACTTGGCACACTTGCCCCCAAACACGCAAGGCATGGACACTTCTTTTGACAGTTGCCAGTGATCTTGTCTTGCTGTACTGTACCATCAGAAGCCCAGCCACACTGACTGGCACAAGATGCCCTTTTTTGAAAGCACAGACCTGACTCTATTTGGCATGAAGTAGAGGGAAGGGTAAAAATTTATATGTTTTATAGTATGCAACTGTTCTGACACCAGAGTTTATCTAAGGCATTTGACTGCTAACCAGAGGGCTGGCAGTTCAAACTCACCAGCCACTCCTCAGAAGGAAGGTTGGGCAATCTACTTATGTAGTGATAAAACCTTGGAAACCCACGGAGGGGTGGCTATGAGTCAGATCCGACTCCATGGCAATGAGGTTTTTTTTTTTTTTTTTTTGGTTTGAATTTCTTTCAAGACCAATCATAGCACATGCTATAGAGAACATGAAACTATTTGCTTCCAAAAGACAGCATTCTCTAAATTAGAGTGTGATTCTCGCTGGATCTGGTTCAATCCCAAACCCTAGACCCCTGCATTTAAGGGTGGTAGTGACAGACTTTTCATGGTGTGCCCCAAGAAACAACAATCCAGTAAATTATGTCTATGTGATGTCTCTTGTTTGTTTGAACTTGGCTAGCACTGTATCTTGAAATTGTCTTCTTCCACTCCACATCCAAGAAAATTCTCTCAGAATTGTGGCAGTTAGCAACAATAGCAAGAAGCCATTCTTGAGCCACTAGAGCAAATAATTTCACAGTAAGAATAGAAATTATGTGAAAAAGTGAACCTTCTTATTTCCAGAAAACCAGAAAACCAAACCTGTTGTCATCGAGTTGATTCCAAGTTATAGTGACCTGATAGGACAGAGTACTATGGCCCTATTCGGTTTCCAAGGCTATAAATCTTCATAGAAGCAAATTGTCTCATCTCTTTCCTGTGGAGCTGCTGGTGGGTTCAAAACACGAACCTTAAGGTTAGCAGCTGAATACTTTAACCACTGCACCACCAGAGTTAATTTATGTTCCAGAAAAGACTGTATATTTTGTGCAAAAACCCAAACAAACTCACTGTCATCTGGAGTCGATTTGACTCATAGTGACCCCTCCTTGGCTTTCCAAGGCAGCATCTCTATGGAAGTAGATTGCCCAACCTTCCTTCTGAGGAGTGGCTGGCGGGTTTGAACCTCCATCCTTCTGGTTATCAGTCCAATGCCTTAGGCACTATGCTACCAGAGCTCCTTTTTTTGTGCAGCAGCTAGAAAAAAATTGGAATAGCTTTAATTGAATAAATATAATTCTGTATTCTGTAGTTGAATAAATAACTCTCTTAACTTTGTTTGCCCTGAGCATATAAGATGAAAAGTCTGTTTGTTCGGGTCAGTGACTAAGGAAAAGTGGAATCAAGTTTCTTCCTTCACTTGAATTTGCGTGTTTACCTCACTTCTGCCCCAACTAAAATCCATTAAAGCAGGGTCTGCTGCTCTATTATCCCTGAGTTGGTTACATTGGGGGTGTAGCAGACATGGCTTGGGAACACCTGTATCCTCCTGGCATCACTGTTCCTGAGCAGGTTAACTGCTTCTCTCTTCAGGTACACTAGAAGGCAACGCTCTGCTAGGGGCTTTCTCTAGCTCCAGGAGCACGATCAGCTCACACACAAGTCACGTCAGAAGTGCTGGAGAGTTAACACTCTTAGGAACAATCCTCAATCAGTGACACATGGGAGCTGATGATAAGACACAGCTTCTTCCTTTTGCTTTGGGTGGGAACATTCTGAGGTGTGTTCTTTGACATCTCCTAGAGTTCCCCAGTGTGAATGAGCCCCACCTGCCTACAATATTCCAAATGGTTAATGCACGTGGCTGCTAATCAAAAGGTTAGAGATTGGAGTTCACCCAGAGGTGCCTCAGAAGAAAGGCCTGACAATCTACATCTGAAAAATCAGCCATTGAAAACCTGTGGAGCACAGTCCTACTTAGACGCATATGGTGCTGCCATGAGATGATACTGACTACCACAATTTGTAGGGGTTTTTTTTTGCCCATAGTGGTAACCAGCTCATTAATACATGAATATTAGCTTCCTTTCCTTCTTTGTTTTATTTCTTCAATCCCTTGTGGTGCTTTCTGGAATCTCTTCCCAAATAAACACCATTCACTCAAATATTTGTCTCAGGGTCTCCTTTTAAAAGAATCTAATCAGGCAGTTGGTATTAAGATGAATCTAGGGAACAGGTTCTTGGGGTGAGATGCTAATATTCAATCACTCTCTGGTCAGATAGCCACATGATGGAACAATTGCTTGGTTCATGTGATGGTGATAATGTTGGTGTCCTGTAGCTTTACACTCACTTATCTTCTCACCTGGGGTCGACTGGGGTGAGGCACAGGAAGAAGGGGATGCACAGGTTATGGAGTAGTCCTAGTGCTTGAAGGATGCAGTGTCAATGGTAATTAAGGAGCTTTGGTGGCACAATGCCTAAATCATTTGACTGCTCAGCAGGAGGTTGGCAGTTCAAACCCACCAGCCACTCTGTGGAAGGAAGACTGGGCAATCTACTTCTGCAAAGATTTATTGCCTCAGAAACCCAATAGGGGTCGCTATAAATCAGAATCAACTTGATAGAGTGGTTTTTTGTTTTTTTTTTTTTTTTGGTGGAATGGATTGGTTATTATAAATGGCCATTAAAAAAAACAAAAACAAAAAACAACCATATGGGGCAGTTCTACTCTTGTGTTCTTGTCTTGAGTTGGAATCAATGCTATGGCAGTGGGTTTGGTTTGGTTTTATCTCTTGAATCTGGAAGGCAGGCTGTGCTGAAATCAGGTATGAGGTTTTATTGTAAGTGTGATAGAGTTACAAGAATTAACAACCCCAGAAAGTTCTGTATGCTAAAAATCAGGGTCCTGATAGGGAAGTAGTGGGACCCTGAGATATGGGGTGCAGATACTTGGCGTGAGCCCCAAGATTCCCTTGAATGCTCTGGACTGGCAGAAGTGGAGGAGAACAGCCTCCTATTGATGAGAGACCACATACAAGACATACCTGAGACAGATACTTGATCTTCTCAAGATCTGCCCCTTCTCATTGCTTCTACACAAATAGCTAGGATTATATTTCAGTGTGATCAGAGTTGGGACATATTTTCTCTGCTACAGGAAGAAAAGGACAATTCATCAAAAGAACTGCAGGGTAGTGCTCATATAGACCAGCGAGAATGTGAAGACTAAGTCTGGGAATTGGTCTTGGGAGTTTTGACCGTGGAGGGCAAAATATAAGACTGACATAGGACAGTTTTTGATACTGGTGCAGTTTTGTGAGGCAGAATAAATATATTGACAAAGGCACTTAGAGCCAGTTTTCATATGCAGATGAGAGGGTTCCTTGAAGCTTGGGAATAAAAATGACTTCTAGTAAATGTGAAGGACATGCTAGAACTGCCTTGTCAGGTCTTGAAGAAAAAGGTCAAAAAACTCAGAAGGGGCCTGTTCAAATGTGAACTGCAATGTAGTAATTACAGAATAAGACAATCTGGGCAAGAGAAGCCAAATGCTTCTCTTTAGAATAGTTCACTAAAGCTTTCCTTAATTCATTTTTTTTGGTGAGGAATTAGAACAAATATCCAAACCACTACAGTGTAATGAGTTGCATGGTATGGCTTTTCTAGCCATAGTCTTTGTAACTCCCATGGAATTACTGGGTGGGACCATGCAAATATGTGTCCACTTGGCTGGGCAGCTAGTAGTAGTTCTCCCCTATAATGAGACTGGCAATTAACTCCATGGTAGAATTTGCCTTGAGCAATTGAGTAGCTGCTTTTAAACTCCTGATTGTTAAAGTCATCCACCTGGGGTATTTCTGTTGGAGCAGCACGAAGTAATCTTCTGGGAAAGTTTGCTCTCAGGTGTGTAGAATCTGATGTTGGGATTGGTTAGTTTTTGCCACTTTGCCAGACTTAAAATGAGATTTCCTAAAGGTAGAGAGGGAATGTCACTGCTGGCTGAGAGAGACACCCAGCTAAGAGATGGTGACAGTGGAACCAAGAGGCACAGGACAGAGCAGCAGGCTTACCTGGCTCACAGAGGCAGAGGCCAGGCCAAGAGGCCAAGGGCCAGAGAGGTGTGTCTAAGGGCACAGCAGAGGGGAGTCTATCCTGATCAAGGAACTGTATCCTGAGAGCATTCCTGAACTTGAATTATAGCCTGTTGCTTCCCTAATAAACCCCATAATCTGTGAGTTCTGTGGCCACTGCAGCGAATTATTGAATCCAGCAAAGAGGTAGTGGGTGCCTCAGGAAGGACGGTTGGTATCAAGGTTAGTAAGAGGGCTAAAGGGAGGCAGCATGTCTGATCTCATAGGAACAGGTCTTGGGCTGAGATATGGGGTACAGATGGTGATTCTGTCTTCCTCTTGTGTAGTTAGAGGAGATCAAAAGATGCTGCCTCCTTGCCCCTTTAACAATCATGTTATAATTAAACCAGTGGCCATTGATTTGATTCTGACTTATGGTGACCCCATGTGTGCAGAGTAGAATTTCTCCATAGGGTTCACCAGGCTGTGATCTTTTGGAAGTGTATTTTCCAAAGATTTTCTTCTGAGGTGCCTCTGGGTGGGTTCAAACCAGAAACCCACCAGTTAAGAAACCAGTTAAGAAACAGTGCTTAACTGTATCTTCCACCAAGAGACTCCACGTTGTAATTAGAGCTATATATTACTTAAAACTCTATAGAAGTGAGTCACTACCCACTGCCCCACACGCCCCTGCTGGTGGGAATTTGTCTCATGACACTGAACTATTCTAACTCTTTTTTGGAGCATTTGGGATTTTTTTTTTTTTTTAATGTATAATTTTTCTCTTTTAAGTTGTGATTTGGGTGAAAGTTTACAGGGCAAATTTGTTTTCCATTCAACAGTTCATACACATTTTGCTTCATGACATTGATTGCAATCGCTACAATGTAACAGCTCTCTTTCCACTTCCTTCCTGTGATTACCTTTTCTCTGTGACCTTCTTTTCTACCTATTGCTGCCTTCTTAGCTTTATCCCTGTGCAAATGTTGCCCTTCTGATCTCCCATGGTTGATTGTTCTGAGGGGTGTAACTATTTGGTATAATTGTTCACCTCCTAGGCCTGTCTATTGTTTGGCTGGAAGCCATGGGAGTGAGTTCAATTCCCAGCCCAAAGGGTGACTAGGGCCCATAGTCTTGGGGGTTTCACCAGTCTCTATCAGACTATTAAGCCCAGTCTTCTTCATGATTTTGAGTTTTGTTCCATGTTTTTTTGGTACTCTATCTAGGATAGCTTATTTTGATCCCTTTTCAAGTGGTTGGTAGTGGTAGCTGGGCACCATCTAGTTCTTCTGGTCTCAGGGTCATGTAGGATGAGGTTCCCATGGTCCACTAGTCCCTTGAACTAATTGTTTCATGCATCTTTGATTTTCTTCATTCTTCTTTGGTCTGGATGAGGAGAGACCAAGTGTTGCATCTTAGATGGTCACTCACAGGCTTTTAAGACCCCAGTAGCTACTCACCAAAGTAGGATGTAGAACAATGTTTTTGTGTACTAGGATATGCTAATTGAGATTGATGTTTCCTGAAATCATGGTCCTGAGCCTATGGGACCACTGAGAGGTCACTTAGCTGGTGACTCACTTAGAGGGTTTAAGATTTTGCAAAGTTTGTTCAGTTCCTTTACCACCTAAAGTTTGAGGAATTCTATTTTAGCTACCACTTTGGGATTAAGAGGAGAGCTCTGGTAGCATAGTGCCTAAGGCACTTGACTGCTAGCCAGAAGGCTGGCAGTTCAAACCCACCAGCCACTCCTTGGAAGGAAGATGGGGCAATCTACTTCCATAGTGATACTGCCTCGGAAACCCAAGGAGGGGTCGCTATGAGTCGGGTCAACTCAATGGCACATAGCAACAACAACGTTGGGATCAAGAGAGACTTACGCAACTGTGTACCAAGCATTCCCAATGGAGATTCTTGGTCAAGGGCTGCCTGGTCACTCAAGCATCCAAGTCCTGGGTGCGTAGCTGCAAAACCCATTTCCTTGGCACAAATTTTCTTGCCTTTCCAAATGCCTTTTTGGCTTCTGCCTAAGACCTGAGCTGAAAGCAGCTGCTTACCTTTCACTACATATGCAGATGCATTTATTAAACACTTAATTGTATTCTGATCTCTATTAAGTGTTGGATTTATAAGTCACTGCCGAGAATCTTATTCTGGAGGAATTAATGAATTGGAAATCATATTTACCTTTCAACTGTGACATGCTATAGCATGTGAAATAGTCATTGTGGTAGGAAAAATAAGCCCCCACTGTGAGGGCAAGGAGGATACTTTCTGGGATATGGCTGAATGCTGCAGCCTGGGAAATTCAGAGACAACTTAATTGAACAATTGGTTCAGCAACTGGTGAAGTTGTACATTCTCTGAACAAGACCGTCAATTATCATAAAAACAGAACACACTGTGTTTCTCGCATTTGAAACAATCATAGCAATTAGGGGGTGGGCTCTATTGTGTGTGGAGCTCAAAGAAAAGATAAATTCCCAATTCTAAGTGACTCTGTGGGACTGCAGTTCATTTTCATGCAAGGATCCTTGTGGAAATTGATCACTGTTTACCTTTTACTTTGCTGCTTTTCTGTGCTACTGGGGTAATTTCAAGTGATGCCTTTTATCCTGATGTCCTCTTGCCCAATTCACCTTCATTTCATGTATCACACTTATTTTTGGCTAACCCACATGGAGGTTGCTAACCAAGACAGATGAACTGTTGCCTGCAGACCTGGTGTGATTTGGAGGAAGATGAGCAGATTATGCAGCAGGCAATCCTCTGAGAGAGCAACAAACGAATTCCCAAATGTTTCTAAGTCATCTGAGTAATTTAGCAGTCACACCTGTAGCTGGCAGCCTAATTCATATTTAGCATATAGTCCACCAATAAATTAAAGTTTATATAGTCAAACCTGTGAAAGCTGGAACTTGACGGGACTCCTTGTTTTACTTGCAAGTTTTCCATCTTTGACAGGTGCAATCTTACCATTTTTGTTATCATTTTAGTGGAAAGTATTTGTATTCTTCCTCTGACAGGTTTCCTCCCAACACGGTTCCAGTTTTCATAAGCTTTATTGTATTAAAAGTATATACAGGTAGACTTCTGGTAAGATGGAAGAATAGGCAGACAAGTGACACAGACCCTCTTCAACAAAGAAAACAAAAACCAGTTGACAGAGATACAGAAGATAATCCTGGAGGCCTGAGCTTTGAAAGGAACTATACAGAAGTGGATTAGGCACCAACTAGTGGAAAAACCTGAACGAAAAAAGTGAGTACAGAGATAGTTGGAGCTGTGGACTGTCAGCTCCTCTTATGGGACCAACAGCCTGAATATTTCCAAGTGGGGTCAGGACCTGAGAATTGACCTAAAGATCATCCCTGGTCACCAAGGGCTGCAGGGATGACTGTGCTGGTGGCCTATGACTAGGAAGGGAAACAGCAAGGAGGGAGACAACCTGAGCTGTTGACTTTCTGCTGTCCGGAAGGTGCAGCCATTTTGATTCTTTACACGCAGCAGCCATTTTGGGTATTTAAAGTGACTGAGGGAGCAGCCAGTTTGAATCTTTACAAGTACCCACCATTTTGGATTATAAAGTGGCAGCATTCTCATTAGGATTCCAGAGACCTAAGAATAGGCTCTGTTTGCCAAGGTTGGCTGGGATATATGAGAGGCTGACAACAGGAAAGGAGACAGGTGGTGGTGAGCGTATAAGTGCTGTCAACTAGTGAACAGGGGAGCACAGCACAGTACCCTACTTGAGTAGATAACATACAAACAAAACAAAGAAAATGAAAATCGTGGGCAAGTCACTCCAACATAAAATCACCAATTAAATATAAACACAAAAATGTCACAATGCCTCGGAGACAACAGAGCATCACAGTCCACACAAGGAAGAAAGATAAAGCAGGAGAAACAAGGGACCAGGATACAGACCCAAGAGCTTCCCTGAGGAAGATGCAGCATTGGAACTCCCCGAAAAGGAATTCAAAAGAATTATATTTAGGTATCTGACTTGATCAAGGAAAACACTGAAAAAATTGAGGAAAACACAGAGAAAATCCTAGAACAATTTCTAAAGACAATACAAGAACAAAATGACAAAATAAATGAAAAATTAGAAATGACAAAAATTTACACACAGAATCCAGAATATTAATACTAAATTTTCAGAAATAGATAACACATTGAAGGGGCAAAGGAGCAGAACTGAAACAATGGAAGAGAGAATTAGTGAGATTGAAGGCAAATACCCGAACACTTCTTTGGACATGGATAAATCAGAAAAAAGATCAAAACAAAACGAAGAAAGCCTAAGGTTCCTGTGGAATACCATCAAAAGGAATAACCTACATGTCATTGGAATTCCAGAACAGGAAGAGATGAATAAAACCACAGAGAAAATTGTCAAAGATTTGTTGAAAGAGAATTTGCCTGATATGATGAAACCTGACAATATATCCATTCAGGAAGTCTAACAAACCCCAAACAGGATAGATCCCCAAAAGAAAATCACCAAGACATATCATCATCAAACTCACCGAAACCAAAGACAAAGAAACATGAGAGCAGCACAGGAAAAATGAAAAGTTACCTATAAGGGGCAGTCAATAAGATTAAGCTTAGATTTCTTGGCAGAAACCATTCAGCCATGAAGACAATGGGATGGTATATATAAAACCCTGAAAGATAAAAATTTCCAACCAGGAATTATATACCAAAAACAAACCGAGCCAAATGCATTGCCATCGAGTCGGATCTGACTCATAGTGCCCCCTCTTTGGGTTTCTGAGGCAGTGTCACGACAGAAATAGATTGCCCAACCTTCCTTCTGAGGAGTGGCTGGTGGGTTTGAACTGCCAGCTTTTTGGTTAGCAGTCAAATGCCCTAGGCACTATGCACGAGAACTCCCCAGGAAAATTGTGCCTCAAATATGATGGTGAAATTAGGACATTTCTCGATAAGCAGAAATTAAGGGAATTTGTTAAAACCAGACCAACCTTGCAAGAGATGCTAAAAGGAATCCTTTGGACAGTACCAACAACAGCAAACAACAACTAACCATTAACACACATGATGACATAACCTAGAAACCAACCCAGTTATAGAAGTATCCAAAGTAAATAAGCCTACAAGATTGTAAACAGGGAACCAGGGACATCAATTGACAAATGAGCACAACTACAAACCAAATGGAGGGAAAAAATTGTGTTGTTACAGAACTTCTGAATGGTAGGGAAGTCAAGACAACTGCAAGATAGAATGGACTGTTCTAAACTTGGGAAGAAAATAATAAATCACAGGGTAACCCCAAAGAAAAATGATAAAGTTTTACATCAAAATAAGAAAGAGAACCAGTACAAATATTTAGTGAATCCTAATTCAATAGCAATGAAGGGAGTGATAACATGATTCATAAACAAAAGGAGCTCAGCACTTAAAATTATGTGGAACAAGGAAATCAACACCACTGAAAAGCACATAACAAAATGACAGCAACAAATTCATACTTGTCGATAATTACATATCTGATAAGGGACTTACCTCTAAAATTTATTGAAAACTCCAACAGCTCAACAATAGATTAACAACCCAATTAAAAAGTGGGCAGAAGACATGAATAGACATTTCACCAAAGAGGATATTCAGGTGGCCAGCAAATACATGAAGAAATGCTCAAGATCATTAACCATCAGAGAGATGCAAATCAAGACAACGAGATACCATCTCACCCCGGCATTAATGGCAAAGTTCAACAAGACAGAAAATAACAATTGCTAGTGAGGATGTGGAGAGTTTGGGACTCTCATCCGCTGCTGGTGGGACTGTAAAATGATAACAATCTTGTGGAAAACAATATGGTGATTCCTTATAAAGCTGGAATTAGAAATACTATTTGACCTAGCAATCCCATTACTAAGTATATATCCTAAAGAAGTGGGAGGCAGGAAAAGAACAGACATATGCACACTCATGTTCATTGCAGCACTGTTTACAATAGCAAAAAGATGGAAACAACCTAGGTGCCCAGCAGCAGAAGAATGAATGACCAAACTATGGTGCATACACACAATGGAATGCTACGCAACACTAAAGAATAAAGTAGAATCTGCAAAACACTGCATGGCATGGATGAACTTGGAGGACATTATGCTGAGGAAAATAAGTCAATCACAGAAGGACAAATATAGCATTAGTTCATTATTGTAAAAAGTCAAGGAAAGGTTTATATATAGAAGGAAACTTTCTTTGTTGGTTATCAGGGGCAGGAGCGGGGGGGCACACCGCAAAAAAAAAAAAGCATTAACCCATGTCACTTTAATTTTGTGTATTTCACTCTACATAAATTATATCTCAATAAAATGAATTTTTAAAAAAAGTTATAGCAATAGATGGGAAGAAGATGCAGTGGTCCAAAACTATTGCTTTGCTCAGAGAAAAATATTATCACATTCTTTTCTAATTGTTAGACAATGTGGAGGTACCAGTGGGAAATTTGAAAATAAGACACTGAACCAAATATATAATAGAGGATAAGCCACACACACACACAAATAGATATTCCTGTGGATCCTATAGACTAAAGTTGATGGTCCACCTTATATTCTGAGGAAGATGCCTCAAGAAATATTCTTATTTTTCTGCCTGTGGATGAGGCAGATAGAGATTGATAACTTGGAGAATTTGGGGTTCCTTGTGAAAATGCTGGGTTATTATTATTTTAAAAATATTGTTGTTTAGGTGAAAGTTTACAAAGAAAACTAGTTTTCCAATCAGCAATTTATACACAGATTATTCTGTGACATTGGTTGCAATCCCACAATGTGTAAGCACTCTCCCCATTTCCACTTTGGAAATTTCACTGTTTACATTTCCCCAGAAGGATTGCCCCTGTGCCTTCCTGTCTTCTTAACTTTGCTTTTGTGCACAGGCTGCCCTTTGGTCTCCAATAGTAGATTGTTCTAAGGAGCATGTTCATCCCAGGTGTTATTGTTCACTTTATAGGTCTGTCTTTTTTGTGGGTGAAACATGATCTTTGGAAGTGACTTTAGTTCTAAGTTAGAAGGATATCTAAGGGCCATAGTCTGGGGGTTTTCACCAGTGTCTATCAGACCAGTAAGTCTCTCTGTGTGTGTGATTTTGGGTGAAAGCTTAAAGAACAAATTCATTTTCCATTTAACAATTCATGCACATTTTGTTTCGTGACATTGATTGTAATCCTCACAATCTAACAGCTGTCTTCCCACTTCCTCCCTGTGGTTATTTTTTTTCTGTGCCCTTCTTTCCCATGCACTACTGCTCTCTGAGCTGTCTCTCTGTGTAAATGCTGTCCTTCTGATCTCCCGTGGTCAATTGTTCTGAAGAATGTACCCACTTGGTGTAATTGCTCATTTCGGAAGCTGTCTATCGCTTGGCTAGACTTTAAGCCTCACAACTGAGTTCAATTCTGGGCTTGAAGGGTGACTAGGGGCCATAGTCTCAGGAGTTTCACCAGTCCCTCTCAGACCAATATTTTGAATTTTGTTCCATATTTTTTTTCCCACTCTGTCCAGGAGCTCCAATTTTGATCCCTTTCCAAGTGGCTGGGCACCATTAAGTTCTTGTCTCAGGGTCATGGAGGTTGAGGTCTCTATGACCCATTAGTCCCTTGGAATAGTTGTTTCCAGGCAGCTTTTATTTTCTTCACTCTTCTTTGTTCCGAAAAAGGAGAGACCAATTATTGTATATTAAACTGATGCTCACAAGCTTTTAAGATTCCAGTCACTACTCACCAAAGTAGGATGTAGAACAATTTTTTTTGTGTGCTATATAAGGTCAGTTGAGCTTAAAGTACCCTGTGACCATGCTTCCTAGCTCATGGGCCCAGCGACTTACTACCTCTTGTTGTGTGGCTGTGGTTAAGAAATTATCATAACGTTGCCTTGTCTCAACTCTATTATATATACGGACATTCTTATAGCACATACAGAAACTTATGTAGAAATATCATCTGCCAAATTTATACATTCCCTTTTGCCTACATATACCTGATCATCTTGCCTGTCTACCTATGTATCCACCTGTAGATTAATGTTTGTTATTACTGATAATGTACTATTGTCCATGTAAGAGTATTTACCTTTGTTGTCTGTACCTCTTGTGCACTTCACCATGTCTTCCTTTGCCTTAGTGCTACTGTGCTTGTCACTTGCTTTTGGTATATTGCCTTTACTTTCACCCAAATCAATATGTATCTCTTATCTATTTAGCAATTTTCCCTCCTCTCCCCTCCTATCTCTGGTAACCAACAAAGGAAGTTTCCTTCCATATGTAAACTTTTCCTTGACTTTTTACAATAATGGACTCATACAATATTTGTCCTTTTGTGACTGACTTATTTCACTCAACATAATGTTCTCTAAGTTCATCTGTGTTATGAGGTGATTCACGGATTCTTCATTATCCCTTAGTGTTGCATAGTCTTCCATTGTGTGTCTGTACCATAGTTTGGTTATCTGTTCATCTGTTGGTGGGCCCTTAGGTTGTTTCCATCTCTTTGCTATTGTGAATAGTGCTGCGATGAACATGGGTGTGCATATATCTACCCATGCCCCAGCTCTCTCTTTCATAGGATATATACATATATAGTAAGGGGATTGCTGGATTAAGTGGTATTTCTATTTCCAACTTTTTTGGGGAAGTGCTGTACTGTTTTCCACAGTGGTTGTACAATTTCACAGTGCCACCAGCAGTATATGAGAGTTCCAACCTCTCCACACCCTTGCCAGTATTTATTATTTTCTCTTTTGTTGAACTTTACAATTATTGCTGGGATGAGATGATATCTCATTGTTTATCTTGATTTGCATCTCTCTACAGAGTAATGAGGAGCTCTGGTAGCATAGTGCCTAAGGCACTTAACTGCTAACCAGAAGGCTGGTGGTTCAAACCCTCTAGCCACTCCTCGGAAGGAAGATGGTGCAATCTACTTCCGTAGTGATACTGCCTCAGAAACCCAAGGAGGGGTTGCTATGAGTCAGGTCCCACTCGAAAGCACATAACAACAACAACAGTGAGTAATGATGGTAAGTATTTCTACATGTGTTTGCTGGCCACTTGAATATCTTTTTTGGTGAAGTGTCTATTCAAGTCGTCTGCCCATTTTTGAATTTGATTGTATTGTTTGTCTTTTTGATGTCGAGGTGTTGAAGTTTTCTATAAATTTTAGAGGTAAGTCCTTTGTTGGATATGTAGTTGCCAAATATTTTTTCCCCAGCCCCTATTTTTGATTTTATTACAGTTTTAGGTTTTACATTTACATCTTTGATCCATCCTGAGTTAGTTTTTGTGTATGGTGTAAGGTGTGGACCTTGTTTCATTTTTCTGCAAATGGATATTCAGTTTTGACAGAGGTCTGATCTTTCTTTTAAGAATTTGGATTTTGTGCTGCCTTTTTCTCCCACTCTATCTGGTGCCTTCTATTGTAATCCCAGTCAATGGTAGTAGCCAGGCACCATCTAGTTCTTCTGGTCTCAGGTTAATGGAGGCTGTGGTTCATGTGGTCCATTAGTGCTTTGGATTAATTCCTTAAATCTTTGGTTATCTTCATTCTTCTGTGCTCTGGATAGAAAGAGACCAATGTCTGTAATTTAAAAGGCTGCCTTTAAGTAGCTAGTCACTACTCACCAAAGGAGATTGTAGAACATTGTCTTTCATAATGGCTTATTTTTGCAGTTGTTATTTTAAAACTTTTATTATGTTTTCTTCCCTAAAGCTCTGTGATATGACTGGCTGTAGCTATTTTAGCTATTCCTAGGGGTGCTACAGAAGAGCTAGTGGTGAGGATTGACTTATTCCATGAAACCAATTGCCTGGATAATTCAGATGAACTAAAATGGACACAGTTGTTTTACAAAATTTAACACATTCATATGCTGTCTCAGAGTGATGCAAATGGTCTGTGTTTGGACTCAGAGAGTGGCACTGTGGGAAAAATGCCTGGTGATCTGCTTCTGTAAAGATTCGAACCCCAAAACCAAACTCATTGCCTTTGAGTTGATTCCAACTCCTAAGGGCCCTGTAGAATGGCACTGCTTCACAGGATTTCCAAAGCATTAATCTTTATGAATTATGGAAGCAGACTGCCACATCTTTGTCCTGTGGAGCAGCTAATAAGTTAGAATCACTGGCCCTTTCAGTTTGTAGCTGAACAGCTAACCACTGCACCACCAGAGTTTCTCATAAAGATTATAGCCAAGAAAACTCCAAGGAGCAGTTCTTTGACATATGTGGGGTCAGGATTGGGATTGGGTAATGGGTTTGATTTTTTTTTTTTTTTGGTAGTAGTAGGGAGAGAGGGGCAAATCATTGTGCTTGGTTGCTAACTGAAAGGTTGAGATTTGAGTTCACCCAGAGGGGCCTAAGAAGAAAAACTTGGTGATCTGCTTCCAAAAAACCAGCCCCTGAAAACCCTATGGAGCACATTCTACTTTCATACTCATGGGATGACCATGAGTCAGAATCAACTCAAAGGCAAATGGTTTAGTGGTCTATCTTACTTTGATTGATTACAAAGAGAAGGGCAAAGAACTACTATGTTGATCATTACTAAATTAATAGAAGAGTGTCGTAGACTTAATCTCTATGTGCTTCAGGTTCCTGTTTGCAAAATAAGTGCTTATTTATTCATTTATTTTAACATGAGGCTCCCAGAAGATAACAGGTGAAAAGACTAAATTCTAAACACTACTTTAAAAGCATTTGGCTTTAAACATTTCTTTGAGATTAGTGTTTCTTATTATTGTATATGGGACTTCTTAGGCTCTCATTTTAGGCCCAGTATGAGGATACTTATGTATGTCTTTCTCCTCCTTGTCTTCCTCTCAGTGTCCTCACTCCCCACCTCTCCCACTGTATATAGATGACAAAGTTGTGTTTCAAAATTCCAGTGAGCTACATGGTCCCATTCTAGCCTTATTCATTTACACTACAATGGTACTTCTTAGAGGAAAATTGTCTATAATTTGATCTATTTTTTTTTTTTTTAATCTAGATTTGTGGGCACAGAAGTGTATGTCACATCAGTTGTCCTATTTACCTTTTTCCTTTTAGGGAAGTTGGCAGGAAATCACATATTACGAGAAGTGAACTCCCATGTTGCAATTTCTTTGCTCACATCACAAATGCTGCCAGAAGAAGAAACAGAGCAGGTCAGCAGGCCAGCAGTTCGGGTATCAAGGCAGGTGTTGCCCAGGCATGCAAGGAGCCCACCATGAACACCTAGCCTAGTTCTGAGGCTCTGGTCCCTAGCACTCACCAGCCAAGAGATTGGGAATTTTAGTTGCATGTTAGCCCTTAAGTTTGTGTGGATGATATATTCTTAGTTCTAACTAATTTTGATTATTAATAACAATACTAATGATAATAATATTTGTTGAGTTTATAAAATACTTTCTTATGCTATTTTATTGGATCCCAATGACTCTAAGAATATCATGTTTGACAGAGTGTTAGCAGAAATGAGGGAACCCATCAATGAGTTGTATTGACACAACAGCTAGAGCAATGGACTCAAACATACCAGTGATCATGAGGATGGTACTGGGCTGGGCAACTGTTTGCTCGGTTTTATATAAGGTCACCATGAGTGAGAGCACATTCAATGGCAACTAACAACAACAACGGCCTAAGTTATATTTATCATCATTCTACTGGATGGAGGAAGGGAATGGGATTCAAAGAAATTGAACAATCTAAAACTCTATAAGGCAGTGAGTGAGAAAACCAGGACTGGAATTCAAGTTTTCTGATTCCAGATTCTGTCTTCTTTTTAATACTATCCTGAGGTTGGGCAATCCTACTTCTGTAGTGATACTGCCTCGGAAACCCAAGGAGGGGTCGCTATGAGTCGGGGCCGACTCAACGGCAAACAACGACAACAACAACGAACCTTACAATGATGATTTTTTAAAAAATTTATATTTAATGTTTTACTTTTTGTTACTGTGTGTTTGAAACAGGATAGAAATACATTCCAACCATTGTAATTAGATGACATCTCAAGTCTCTTTAACAGATTTCCCTCCAACAGTTTTTCATCCTTGAAATTTATTTGTTGAAGAAATGAAATCATTTGTCCTGTCGAATTTCTCTGCAGTCTGGCTTTTCCTGATTCCATCCTAGTTAAGTAACCTTAAGTAATTTTAGGCTATGTTCAATTCTTAAAAAAAAGTAACTAATATTTTTTGAGCACATGACTTTTACCGGGCATGTGCTTTGTATCACTGAATACATTATGCCGTTGAATACCAAGAAAACTATATTATTTCCATTTTATAGAAGACGAGGTAATTAACTTGACCAAACTCACGTGGCTTATACATGGAGGAGCTGGGATTTGGACCCCAGGCTTGCACTCTGAAGCTCAAGCTCTTAACTACAGCATTATGTTGCCTCCCTAAGATCTGGTTTAATCTTGATGACATTGAGAATCACCTCTGAAGCCAGTAAGTGAGAAATTGGAGGGAGAAATCCCAAAGGTGCCTGGAAAACACAGTAATGGATCCTTGAAGAACTCGTGGGCATGCAGGGTTCTCATGCACACACGTAACCCGACCTGCTGATAAAGGAAAGCGTGTGATATGTTGTCCTGGGGTGAAGCCCAGCGGCTTGGAAAGACTTTTAGCTTTTACTGTTGTTCCTTTTAACGATAATTAGAAGATAGAAAGGCTGCTTAGGAAACTATAAACTCATGAGCTGATCTGAAAATGCCCAGGGACAAGCTACTATGTCTGAAAGTAGACAGCTAATCAACACCCCTGATTTGCTGCTTCTTCATGTAGTTGTCATGTCAGAGACAATGACACTTGGCATTTTTAAATTTTTATTATTATTATTTTTACATTTAAAGTATTGTCTTGGATTATAATTTGTGTATGTATAATTTTTATAAAGTGAAATTGTGTCTTCCCCTCCAAATATTGTCTCATTTTTATAGCAATAAAGAACTCTAGCAGTAAGATACTTTTTTTGCTGTCTCTTAGCAATGACATGGCTTTGGGAAAATTTCTAGGGAATTTGGATGGCAGGGCATCTTGGAAAAACATAACATTTACTGTTTTGCTCACCAACTTGCAAATGTTGAGAAAGTAGAAATTCTGCACTAGTTGGTTGGTCTGGCTTCTGCACTTGTGGATCCCTGATATTAATGTGTTGGGATATGCTGTTTGATCAACATTGGTGTTTCATAGTGTTGAAGAAGGTGAGAAGAATTTTGCCTTAAAAAATTATGAAATACATATTCCTGTATTTAGGATGAATACCTTGTGCAAGCCAAGGTGCTTTGAAGAGTAAAAGAAGATACTGTGCATCATTACAGAGTCCCTGGGTAGTGCAGAAGGTTAACTTGCTTGATGGCTAACTGAAAGGTTGGAGGTTCAAGTTCACCTAGAGGTGCCTTTGAAGAAAGACCTCATGATCTACTGCTGAAAAATCAACCAGTGAAAATCCTTTGGAGCACGGTCTACTCTGTAACACATGGAGTCACCATGAGTTGAAGGGAACTCAAAGGCAACAGATTTTATTTTTTTTCCTTGGACTGAGCCTCACCAGTATCTAGGATCATCTAGTTATAGACATACCATTCACCATTTTACTGCTTGGATGCCCTTGACAGGCTGTTCTGGCATGGGCAGTTTACTTTCCTGACATACAATGCAGAGAAGACCAATCGCTCTGCTGCTGCTGTGTACAGAGCGTGAGCCCTAGGGTAGTGTTGGCCCTGTGGAGGGAAGCCTGAAGTCCTGAGCTCAACCCGTGACACTGCAGCTTACTAGCTGGGCAACCTCAGAGAATTTACTTTGCTTCTCTGAGTCTCAATCTTCTATTCTGTGGAATGAGAATAATGATATGACCTAGCCCATCTGTCTTTTGGGTTTATTATGATGGTCAATGAGAAGTATGTTATGAACAGAACAGGACTATTGGTTATTGCTTCTTTTGCTGTTAACCTTATACCTTTATAATTAGCTGAGTAGCATTGGGCAAGTTTTTTCACCTCTCTAACCAGCTCTTTTCTTTAACTCTAGAAAGAGGTGGATTATATCTGCTTCTCCAAAGGGTTTGTGAGTATTGCATTAAGTAATAAGGTATACAGAGCACTGTTTTGGTTACTTCGTGATATAGAAAATACCACAAGTGGGCGGCTTTAACAAACAGCAATTTATTCTCTTACACTTTTGGAGGCTAGAAGTCCAAGTTCAAAGTGCCAGGCTGTAGGGGCTGGATGAAAGCCCCTTGACCTTGGGCTTCAGCTGTGACTGTTGCTCCCAGCCCACTGAAGCTGGAGGCTTTCTTCACTCAGGTAGATATTGGCTGCTGAGGCTGACAAACCCAAGGTTGACAAGTAAAAAGGCACAATCCCAATAATACCAAACCACACCCATTGATTCAAGTCCATTAAGAGTCCCAAGATCGGCAGACAACATGGCAGGCTGCTGAATGACGACTTGGCTACATGCAAGTTTCAAGCATGCCAAAAGCTGCAGACCATTTCTAAAGCTTCTCCTTATACACTGGAAGCAGACCACATCCCTAAGACAGCTACTTAGCTGCTCACAGTAGATTCTACCATGGAGTTGATTATTAGTCTCACCATGGGGAATAACTACATCCAGCTGCCAGCCACTCAAAACCAGGTCCAGCCAAGTTAACACATGACCTTAACTGCCTTAAGCACCTACTCTAAATAAAGGAGTCTCTGGGTGAACTACTAGCCAAAGGGTTGGTGGTTCAAACCCACCGATAGGAGCCTTAGAAGACAGACTTGGTGATCTGCTTCTGAAAGGCCACAGCCTTGACAACCTTATGGATCAACTGTACTCTGCACACAGGGGTCACCATGAGTCAGAATTGACTTGACAGGTGCTAACAACACCAACTCTAAAGAAACATGAATTATTTTCTCATTAGTTCCCTCAATGATGCAAACAGTTTGGACTCAGCTACTAACTTACAGGTAGGTAGTCAAACCCATTCAGTAGCACTGAGGGAGAAAGGCCTGGCAATTGGCTTCCGTAAAGATTACAGCCAAGAAAACCCTACGGAGCAGTTCTGCTCTGTAGCACATAGGGTCACCTTGAGTCAGAATCCAGTGCATAGCATATATTTTTTAAATCTTCTCTTTGAATTGGGCCGTTCCTGGAACTTTGTAACTAAGTGATATAGGGATTTGTTTTTGTAACACAGTTGCCAGGTAGATTCTTGGTGTCTTAAATGTCCCACTTAAGGCAAAGGAACAGACGTAAGCTTTGCGGCTGGCTTCGGTGACTCTGAGGCGGGAGTGTGGATGCTGACTGGTGAAGAAGACAGGAGTGACAGGGGAAGATTCAGGGGACAGGCTCAGGAGTGACAGACTGCGAGCCTGCCAAGAAACAGCACTGGGAGTTCCTTCCCTCACACTGCTAAAAATACTGCAGGGAAAGTAATTTCTCTGGTTCTATTTTAGAAATCAGAGACAGATTCACCATATTCATGTTGGATCCTGGTCAGCTTTTGGTTTGAGGCTTAAATTTCAAGAGAAACGTTATTTGAAAGAGTTGAAAAAAAACAATCTAGAGTTTGAGAATCAAAATTTGAAAATACTCTTAAGCCAGGCCGGTGAGCTGAACAACTACAACAGGGAGATGGAGTCCTTAAAACAATCAACCAGCTGGGATCAAAAGGGCAGCTTTTGTGCAGGGAGAAAACTAGGTAGGCAGGAATGCATAGGTAAGAAAGATATAGGGAAAGGGTAACTACAGTGGGAAGACAGCATTTACATTGTGGGAATTGTAGTCAGTGTCATGAAACAAAATGTGTATGAACTGCTGAATGGAAAACCAATCTGCTCTGTATGATTTCATCCAAATCACAATAAAAGTTAAAAAAACCAAACCAAACCAATGCACTCTTTTTGAAAGGCTTTATTGGGGACAAGCAAGAGAGCATACTGATAAAATACCTACATCCTCTGGTTTATCTATATAAGTTAATACTTTTATTTTTTGTTCATATTTGTAAAAATGTGTAGATTTTTTAACATAGGTTTATAAAAGGGGTTTTCTTCTGTCTGTTCCTTTTCTTATTAATTTTCCCTTTCCTTCAGCTTTTCCTTCCTTCCTCTTCTGAAGCCTGCCTTCTTTCACTTTCCTCACCTCTCTCCTTCCTTTCCAATGTCTGCTTCAGACTATCTGCTTTAGAATGAGACAGACCCACTCTCTGTCTATAACAGTTTGTCTTTGAGTATCTCTGACGGATTGTCTGCCTTTGCTTCAGTCTTTCACTGTGCCTTCTGTTCACGCACTTTTTTTTTCACAAACATTTACTGAATAGCTATTAGAGCTATGCACTCTAGGACCCTCAGAGAAGACTGGGAAAAATACAAAGATGAGTAACACATGGCTCTCACTGTCAAATGATTCCACAGTGTAGCAGGACAGACATCAGTTCAAAATCAAAACAGCAAGGAAATGCACTGGTAATGGGGGAATACTGAGTGTAGAAATAGTACAGTTTACCAAAATCAACTTGTCAAAATCAATCCACCAAATGACCGGTATGCTGAAAGACCAATTCACTAAAAATCAATTTGTCATTGGCCCAGAGTTGCCAAGTGTTACTATAAAAATAATTAACCTCAAGTTTCCAAAGGAGCAGTCTTGAGATTAGGGTAGGTGCCATTTAAAATTCTGACCCAGGGATATAGCTATGGTTGAGGTTTGGTTAATTATGTTGTTGTGTGCCGTGGAGTCATACCTGACCCATAGTGACCCCTCCTTGGGTTTCTGAAGTGATATCACTACAGAAGTAGATTGTCCAACCTTCCTTCCAAGGAGTGGCTGGTGGATTTGAACCGCCAGCCTTCTGGTTAGCAGTCAAGTGCCTTAGGCACTGTGCTACCAGAGCTCCTGATTAATTATAAAGAATAGCTTTTCATCTTATTCCTGTTGTATCAGTCATGGTTCCAGCAGGAAACAGATGGCACCCTCAAGCTTGGTAATGTGAAGATAGTCTACTAAAGGAAGCTTTTTTCAAGGCATGATCAGAATTAAGAAACCCAACCAGGGATAACACAGTGACCTGGGGTTAGCAAGAGCATGGAGTCGTTGTCACTAGAATCTGAGCTGTAAGGAGAGAGCTCCTTATTGGAGGAGGGGCCTGTGGTACTTATCTCCCACTTCTGCTCTCTTGCAGGTGCTTCTCATTGTCCAAATCCAACTGTAATCCAAGGAAAATGATTCTGGGGAACACATAGGTATTCAGAATATCAGGTCACCATTCAGTAATATGGCACCAAATTACCATAGTGGTCAGTCAAAGAAGGACATGGCTGTCCTTTCAGATTTAAAGCTCACTTCAAAAGTTCTTTAGTGGTACCAAATTTATTAATTAGAAGTTGAAGTGTAAAGTAGGATTCCTGTAACTCACACACCAGTGGACATAGAAAACCATTTTGGAGTACATCTTTGTTTAGATAAGATTCATTTGAGAAGAAACACCTAATATGCTTAATGTAAGGCTGTTGTTGTGTGATGTTGATTCTGACTCAGCAACCTTATAGGACAGAGCAGAACTGCTCCATAATGTATCCTAGACTGAAATTTTTATGGGAGCAGATCCCCAAGTCTTTTTTCTCGCAGAGTAACTGGTGGTCTTGAACTGCCAAACTTTTGGTTAGCAACCAAGCACTTAACCATTGTGCTTCCAGGATTCCTTAATGTAAAGCGTCCTGATCTTTATACAGGGTATAACAGAATCTTTTGTTTGGCTTAATAAGGCAGTCTGTCCTCTCCTATGTAGTGCTATGGGAATAGGTGGAACCAGTTCCCCTTAAGTGGTCTGGATTCATCACAAAGGCCCCATGATTCTTGGGAGAAGGCTGGGGTGCAAATATGGCTGAGGCTAGAAGCCACTAAGCTACTGGCCTGAAGCTACTGACTAGAGGCTACTGGCTTGATTCTGGCTCTGGAGAACAATACCTTAATATATGAAATTGAAGCAAGATAGCTGGCCCCCAAGGTTATGGGAATTGAGCTCAATCAGAGCATCAGTGCTGCAGCAGACCATCGCAGTCGTTAGGCTGTACAGCACCAATGTTCAACAGTGACACCATGTGGCAGGGCAGAGGCATGATATTAATAGAAACTAATTTTCACTTTCCATCTGGGACTCATTTCCTTTTGATTAAGTAAATCCCTGAGGTTCTTGGGCACTATGAGAAGAGAGTGTCCTTAAGAGAGAGATTTTGTAGTTTCTGCTAATAAAGATAGATGGGGCTTTGAAAGATTAATTACAGTAATAAGAGAGATGTAATTTGATTTATGTGATGCAGTGAATTAATATAGTCTTTCTAGCCATAATCTTTGTGACTCTCAAATGATTGGGTGGGACTATGTAAATAAGGTGTCTGTGGCCCAATAATTATCTGCTAATGCAAATAAGGTGCATGGAAACTTTTGGGAGGTTGTTATTGTTGTTAGGTGCTGTTGAGTCATCTCCGACTAATAGTGACCCTAGGTACAGCAGAATGAAACACTGCCCAGTCCTGTGCCAGCTCTATCATTCTTGCCCATTGTTGTAGCCACTGTGTCAATTCATCTTGTTGAGGGCCTTCCCCTTTTTTGCTGACCCTCCACTTTATCAAGCACAATATCCTTCTCCAGGAAATGGTTACTTCTGACAACATGACCAAAGTGGGTGAGATGAAGTCTGGCCATTCTCCTTTCCAAGGAGCATTCCACTGTACTTCTTTCAGGACAGATTTGTTAGTTCTTTTAGCAGTCCATGGTACTTTCATCACTCTTCACCAATACCGCAACTCAAAAGCATCAACTCTTCTTTGGTCTTCCTTATTCATTGTCCAGCTCTCACATGCATATGAGGTGATTGAAAATACCATG
>NW_006922249.1:34401-45904 GCF_000298275.1 Orycteropus afer afer | reverse complement strand
TTGTTATGATCCACACAATTGAATGCTTTTGCATAGTCAATAAAACACAAGTAAACATCTTTCTGGTATTCTTTGCTTTCAGCCAAGATCCTTCTGACATCAGCAGTGATAGCCTTCATTTCACATCCTCTTCTGAATCCAGCTTGCATTCTGGAAGTTCTCTGTCAGTATGCTGCTGCAACCATTTTGAATGATCTTCAGTAAGATTTTACTTGCGTATGATATTATTTGATAATTTCCACATTCTGTGGGATCTCTTTTCTTTGGAATGGGTACAAATATGAATCTCTTCCAGTCAGTTGGCCAGGTAGTTGTCTTCCAAATCTCTTGGCATAACTGAGTGAGTGCCTTCAGTGTGGCATCCATTTGTTGAAACATCTCAATCGGTGTTCTGCCTATTCTTGGAGCCTTGTTTTTTACCACTCCCTTCAGCACAGCTTTGACTTCTTCCTTCAATACCATTGGTTCTTGATCATATGCCACCTCCTGAAATAGATAAACATCGACCAGTTCTTTTTGGTACAGTGACTGTGTATTCCTTCCATCTTCTTTTGATGTTTCCTACATCATTCAATGTTTTTCCCATAGAATCTTTCAATATTGCAACTCAGGGCTTAAGTTTTTTCCTCAGTTCTTTCAGCTTGAGAAACTCCAAACATGTTCTTCCTTTTGGTTTTCTAATTTCAGGTCTTTGCATATTTCATTATAGTAATTGTCTTTGTCTGCTTGAGCTGCTCTTTGAAATTTTCTGTTCAGCTCTTTTATCCTATTGATTCTTCCATTTGCTTTAGCTATACTCTCTGTTCAAGAACAAGTTTCAGAGTCTCTTCTGATATCTGTTTTGGTCTATTCTTTCTTTGTTGTATTTTTAATGATCTCTTGCTTTCTTCACAGATGATGTTCTTGATGTCATCCCACAATTCCTCCGGTTTTCAGTCATTAGTGTTCAATGCATCAAATCTATTCTTTAGATGGCCTCTAAATTTGGGAGGGATATTTTCACGGTCATATTTTGCCTCTCGTGGACTTTTTAAAATTGTCTTCAACTTCAACTTGAACTCGCAGATGAGGACTTGATGGTCTGTTCCACAATCAGCTCCTGGCCTTGTTTTGGCTAAAGATATTGAGCTTTTCCATCGCTTCTTGCCACAGATGTAGTCAATCTGATTCCTGTGTACTCCATCTGGCAAAGTCCATGTGTATAGCTGCCGTTTGTGTTGTTGAAAAGTGTTTTGCAATGAATAAGTCATTGGTCTTGCAAGCTTCTATCATTCTATCTCCAGCGTTAATTCTATCACCAAGGCCAAATTTTCTAACTACTGGTGATTCTTCTTTGTTTCCAACTTATGCATTCTAATCACCAGTGATAATCAGCACATCTTGATTGTATGTTTGGTCAATTTCAGACTGGAGAAGTTGGTAAAAATCTCCTATTTCCTCATCTTTGGCTTTGGTGGTTGGCGTTTAAATTTGAATAATAATAGTATTAACTGGCCTTCCTTGTAGGCGTATGGATATTACACTATCACTGACAGACTTGTACTTCAAGGTAGATCTTGAAATATTCTTTATGACAATGAATACCACACCAAATCTCTTCAACTTGTCATTTCCCAGCATAGTAGATTATGTGGTTGTCTGACTCAAAATGGCAAAACCAATTCATTTCAGCTCACTAATGCCTAGGATATCAATCTTTATGTGTTCCTTTTCGTTTTTGACAACTTCCAATTTTCCTAGATTCATACTTTGTACATAATTCCATGTTCTGATTATTAATGATGTTTGTGGTTTTTTTCTTCTCATTTTGAGTTGTGCCATGTCCACAAATGAAGGTCCCAAAAACTCTACTTTATCCATATCATTAAGGTTGATTCTACCTGGTGAGGCAGCTCTTTCCCAGTCATATTTTGAGTGCCTTCCAACCTGAGGAGCTCATCTTCCAGCACTATATTGGACAATGTTTCAGGGCTACTCATAAAGTTGTCCAGCTACTGACAGTGTTTCACTGCTTTTCATAAGGTTTTCCCTGGCCAATTCTTTGAGAAGTGGATGGCCTCTTCCTTCTTCCAAGTCTGTCTCAGTCTGGAAGCTCCACTGAAACCCGTCCACCATGGGCAACCCTGCTGGCCTTGGGGGGTAGAACCATGCAAATAGGTGTATGGAACCCTAATGAAGTGATTGGTTACTTTTGCCATCCCACTAGGCTTACAGGAAAACATGGAGGTGAAGTGGGAGAGAGAGAGAGAGAGAGAGAGAGGAGTTGTAACACAGAAGACAGTAAGAAACTTCAGTGCAGCTGTAGCAAGAGTGATAGTGCTGTGAAATGGCAGGAACCAGGAGACCAATGCGAGACAGCCGTGGTGGGGCTTGTGGACTCATGGAGCTAAGAGTTGTAACACTTGCCCGAGAAATGTCCAGCAGCAGAGGGGACATGAAGCTGTCTTGATCAAGAACTGTATCCTGAGTTGTTCCTCTGACTTCTGAGTTGTTCTTGATCCCAAGTTGTACCCTGTTACTTCCCTAATAAGCCACTTCACTGTAACTATAGTTTGTTGAATCCTGTGAGATGTTACAGTGAAGTATGGAACCCAAAGTCCAGTGGGGCAGCACTGAGGGGAGTGGAGTAGCTGACATTAAAGATGATGGAGTGGTACAGCAGTTTGGAGAAGTTAGACATTTGGGATATCTTTAACCTCTGCCTCGGTGGCATAGTGCCTAAGGCACAGAAGGCTGGCAGTTCAAACCCACCAGCCACTCCTTGGAAGGAAGAATGGGCAATCTACTTCCGTAGAGACACTGCCTCAGAATCCCAAGGAGGGGTCACTATGAGTTGAAATTGACTTGACAGCAGAGAGTTTGGTTTGTTTTGGTTTCATAGGTACCAGATTTGTGGTGATCGTTATAAAAGAAATTATTCATTTAATTTGTATCTTAAGTTGGTAAAGCAGATCACACTTGCAATGAGAGAATATTTCAGTGAACAAATGTCTGTTCACTACTGAGTAGATGTTTCAAGTGTCTTTGTTAGGTGGAGGCAGGAGCAGTGGTTGCAGTGGGGTAAAGAAGGAGAGAAAATAATTGGGTTACAGTTGCACAACTTACATTTCCTCAACATTCCCTGCTTTGGAACTACCACCACCCTAGCTTTGATTTAGAAGGTAACAGAAGTGAGGGCGAAGACAAACATTATCCCGGGGTAATTAGGGTCATGTTGTTGTTATGCGCCATTGAGTCTGACCCAACTCATAGCGACCCCTCCTTGGGTTTCGAGGCAGTATCACTATGGAAGTAGATTGCTCCATCTTCCTTCGGAGGAGTGGCTGGTGGGTTTGAACCACCAGCCTTCTGGTTAGCAGTTAAGTGCCTTAGGCACTATGCTACCAGAGCTCCTAATTAGGGTCATAAAAGTGGCTAAATCAATTTAGGACTTCTAAGGAAAATGTGAAAATGGAATTTCGTGAAATTCTTTTGTATTCACTTCTAATTGCAGTCTCACATGTCAACTTCAAGCACTGGAAAGGAGATTTGAAGAAAGTTGTTAAGTTTGAGGTGTTTAAGTGAAACTATCACAATGTAATTTGTTTAGTGATCAGTATAAACTTGATGGGTACAACTTTGTTTTTTTCCAGTCACTGCCACTGATTGTGCAATGTTGGATCTGTGCTCCTCTCTGGTAGCAGATCCCATAAAAACATTTTGGGCAGATTTTATAACATCTCTGTCATTTTCAATTATGAAAAACTCAAGACAGTTTAATCTAGGTTAAAGCTTCCTCTTCTAGCCAATTTGAATCTTTGTTGCTCCCTGCAGCCAGCTGGGATTTGGCTTGGGGACTTGGAGGAGGGGAAGAGATGGGGTTTTTCAGTCCTCAACTGAATCCTGTACCTTGGAATGGTGTGTATATGTGTGTGGGGGTGGTGGTGAGGTATTGGTCTGATTCTAACACCTCTTCTCAGTCTCTCTTCTAGGCACTTAAAAAAAAAATCCAGTTGCTATCCAGTTGAATCCTACTCATGATGCTTCCACTTATGTTAGAGTAGAACTGTGCTGCACAGCGTTTTCATGGGCTAGTATTTTGGAAGGAGCTCACCAGCCCTTTCTTCTAAGGTGCCTCTGAGTGGACTTGAACCTCCAACCTCTTGGTTAGCAGCCAAGTTTATCAACTGTTTGCACCACCCAAGAACTCCTCTAGGCTCTTACCACTTCCATCAATTGAGGAGGAGGGATGGAGTGAAGGTTGGGTTTATCTTTATCAGCTGGAAGCCTGTCTGAGTAGAGAAGCTGCCCCTAGTCTTTGACTGTGTCCAATTCATGCACAGATGATGGCTTCAGTTAGTGTCATGGTCTCTGCCAAGTCCAGTTTCATCAACCCCCTCTCTCCAATGCTGAGGCTTCCACTGTACCTCTCATTGGCCCACTCTTGTCTGAGTTACCTGGTGCTGCTATAACAGAAATACCACAAGTGGGTGGCTGTAGCAAACAAAAAATTATTTTCTTACAGTTAAGAGGCTAGAAGTCCAAATCCATGGCATTGTTTCTAGGAGAAGGCTTTTGTTCTGTTGGCTCTGGGGGGAGGTTCTTGTTCCTTGGTTCTTTGATGATCTTCATGTGGCTGATATCTATCTTCTCCCATCTCTGCTTCCTTCTTTATGCCTAATATACTCCTTTTGTAACTCCAAAAAGATTCACTTAAAACTCACTGATATTGTCTCATTAGGAGCTCTGGTAGCATAGTGCCTAGGGCACTTGACTGCTAACCAGAAGGCTGGTGGTTCAAACCCACCAGCCACTCCTCGGAAGGAAGGTTGGGCAATCCTACTTTCGTAGTGATAATGCCTCGGAAACCCAAGGAGGGGTCGCTATGAGTTGGGGCTGACCCGATGGCAAATAACAATAACAACACATTGTCTCATTAATACAACAGAGAAAAAACCTTTCCCTTTATAACCACAGATATATTGTTGTTGTTGTTATGTGCCGTCAAGTCAGACCGACTCATAGCGACCCCTCCTTGGGTTTCCAAGGCAGTATCACTACGGAAGTAGATTGTCCCATCTTCCTTCCGAGGAGTGGCTGGTGGGTTTGAACCCCCAGCCTTCTGGTTAGCGGTCAAGTGCCTTACCCACTATGCTACCAGAGCTCCCAACCACAGATATAGGTGATAGAATTTACAACACATGTTCTTTGAAGACACAATTCAATCCATAACAGTTAACAGTCCTTGACAGTGCTTCACACTCCTAAGCAACTATCTGGTGGAATGTTTCTTCCGTTAATGTCCTTCTGGGTACATCCTTGGCTTAAGATTTATTATTTTGTTTTATTGTGGTAAATATATAAGTAAAAAAAATGTTTTTCTACAATATTCACATGTAGAGTTTAATGACATTAACCATATTAATCATATTGTTCCACCAACACCATGTTCCTGAATATTTTCACCACCCTTAGCAGAAGTCTAGTGTCTCTTAAGCATATCCACTTCTTCACTTATTTTGTTGTTCAAACTGTTCCAGCTTTAGCCATTGGAGCTCTCTTGGTTCTCTCTGACCATTTGGCATTTGGCATATCCTCCTCAATGCTAACTTTTTTTCTCTTTCAAGCACTTCCTTACTTTCTGGCACTACATAATGCTCAAAGTTCATCTTGTTTATTCTCCTCTCTAGTTCTAGATTCAGTCATTTCTCCATGGAGCTTTGGTTCCTTCTTTTGGAGAATGGCATTAGAAACCAAGATCTGAACATTAAGTATGCTTGTTGTTACTGGGGGGTTGTTGCTTCTACATGAGATATTTTTAAGGGCAAAGTCGGGAAGTAGCTTTAACATGTAGGCCACAATCTAGAAGCATCATTATCATTTGAGATCTTGCTAGAAACACACTAAAACCTACTGAAGTAATACCAACATTTGAACAAGATTTCCAGGTTCCCCCCCGCCCAGAAGATGTCAAGCTTGAGAAGCACTGATCAGAACTCAGCTCAGTGAATACCACTGCAAGGAAAGCTGGAAATGTGTGCCCAAGATGAGGAAATATGTGGTGAACACATGTGTTGTCTCTGACATCTTATGCATGGAAGTATTTGATTACTGTCTGTTATCTAGTGCTGTCTTTGATATCCATAATTCTACCAACGGTCTCTTCAAGGCAATCTAGGGTTTTATTATTAGGCACCTCAAAGCTCTTCCAGCCTCTATCTCTATCTATTACCCAGTTCCAAAACTGTTTCCACATTTTAGGTATCTGTCACAGCAGCACCCCAGTCTTCCAGTACCAAGTATCTCGGGTTGCCATTACAGAAATACCACAAATCCATGGCTTTAACAAACAGGAATTTATTTTCCCACAGTTTAGGAGGCTACAAGTCTAACCTCAGGGCACTGGCTCTATGAGAAGGCTTTCTTTCTCTGTCGGTGCTGGGGAAAACCAAAACCAAATGCACTGCCGTGGAGTCGGATATGACTCCCGTGACCCCTCCTTGGGTTTCGAGGTGGTGTCACTACAGAAGTACATTGCCCAACCTCCCTTCCAAAGAGTGGCTGGTGGGTTTGAACCACTAGCCTTCTGGTTAGCAGTCAAATGTCTTAGGCACTACACCACAGAGCTCCCTAGCTGGGGAAAGGCCCTTGTCTTTTGAGATTGTTTCCTGGTTCCTTGGATATCTCCATGTAGTTTAGCATAAACCTTTCCCCATCTCTGTTTCAACTTCCTTCACTTGCTTGTTTAATCTCTTTTACATTTCAAAAAAGCTTGATTTAAGATACACCCTAAACTAAACCTCTCTCATTTACATAAAAAAGACAATTTATTCCCAAATGAGATTATAACCACAGATACTAAAAACAAAAAACAAAACAAACCCAAATCTGTTGTTTTCAAGTTGAGTCCAACTCACAGCAACCCAAAGGACAGAGTAGAACTGCCCCATAGAGTTTTCAAAGCCATAAATCTGTATGGAAGCCGACTGCTACACTTTTCTCCCATGAAGTAGCTGGTGGGTTTGAACCATAGACTCTCTGTTAGCAGCTGAGTGCTTAACTACTGCACTGTTAGGGCTTCAACCACAGTTACAGAGGTTAATATTTACAACATATATTTTTTGGGGTCATGATTTAATCCATAACAATCAGTATTGGTGATTCGTTTGGATAATTTGTGCTTAAAGTACCTCTGCCTCCCATTCCCCCATTTTATTTTTTTTTTAACATAAAATATTCATTAACTCATATTTATCAAGTGCATGCTATATTTCTATTCTGAATATTGCGCGTGTAAAAGTGAACAAAAATAAAAATCCCTACCTTCATAGAGGTTATAATACAAAGATGAGGGACACAGAAAGAAGAGAGTCTACGTCAGATGTATAACTGTTATGAGGAAAAATAAGACAGGTCAAAGAGTAGAGAGATGGAGAGGAGGAGGAAAGGTTACTGACTTAGACAGGATGGCCAGGGAGGGCCTCTTTTATTAGATCATCTAAGAGAGAATCAGAATACACTGAACAAGTGAGGCCTGTGGTTATTTGGGGACCATTCCAAGTACAGGGAACACTACATAGTGGATCTATTAAAAGCAAAGGCACATATTTAGGTTAAAATTTTAAATCTCATCTCCAAAGCCAGGTATTAAAATATTCAGGTGTTGAAAACTTTTGAATCTTTGACTGAATTTTGTTTGCTTCTTTTCTTCTAGGCTATTTGACAATATATAGATCCTGCTATGTATCTCAGGGAGCTCTGGTAGCTTAGTGCCTAAAGCACTTGACTGCTGACCAGAAGCCTGGAGGTTCAAACCCACCAGCCACTCCTCCGAAGGAAGGTTGGGCAATCTACTTCCATAGTGATAGTGCCTCAGAAACCCAAGGAGGGGTCGCTATGGGTCGGTCCGTCTCAACCGCATATAACAACAACAACACGTTATCTCAACCGCTTTTGTCATCAATGTAAAGAATATATTGACGCTCATTTTATAGGACATGAAAAGCCTTACTAACATGGTTGTGGTGTAGTAAATTACTTAGTGTGGCTTTTCTACCCATAAGTCTTTGTAAACTCCAAGGTGGGATTTTCTATGAGCAACTGAGGAGCTCCTGATTGCTGAAGTTGTTCACCTGGAGTATTTCTGTTGGGAGTGGCACAAAACAATGTTCTGGGAGGTGGCCACTCTCTCTCAAGTGCTTAGAGTTCTGATGCTGTGATTGGCTAGTTTGACCACCCTGCCTGGCTCAAAAGGCGGCCTCCTAGAGGCAGAACTCCCTCTGACTGCTGGTTGAGGAAGACATGCTGCTGAAAGAGACATGGGCTCCTGAGACATGTGTTGCTGGAAAAGAGATGCAAGAGACACGCATTGCTGAGTGAGACACCGAGGGACCAGCACTGTTGGGAAAGAGACTGTGAGAGACTGTTGGCTGAGGGATGGTGGGCTGGGAGAGAGACTGAGCATTTTTTTCCTGAACTTGAATTGTAGCCTGTGGTGCTTCCCTAATAAACCCTATAATCTGTGAGCTCTGTGTGGCCATTGCAGCGAATTATTGAACCCAGGAGAGAGGTGGTGGGTGCTTTGGGAGGAATGGTTGGTGAAAGGGCTGGAGGGAGGCAGCATGTCTGGCCTTGCAGTAATAGGCCTTGGGTTACTGCTAGTAATCCTGTCTTCCTCTTGTGGGATTAGAGTAGGTCAGAACATGTGGCCTCTTTGCCGTTTTTGCAATGGTTCTCAAATTTTTTTGGTTTCAGAGCCCTTTTATATTCTTCAAAATTATTGAGAAACCTAAACAGCTTTTATTTATGTGCATGCTATCTATACATATTTACTATATTAGAAATTAAGAGTGAGAAAATGTAAAAATAGTTATCTTTAATTTTATTTAAAATCCCAATAATAAACCCATTGTATATCAATATAAATTGCATTTTTTTTGAAAAATAAGTATATTTTTCAAAACAAAAGAAACTTTAGTGAGAGAATGGTATTGTCACATTTTTTGCAAATCCCTTAGATGTCTGGCATGAGAGAAGCCAGCTGGATTCTCATATCTGCCTCTGCATTCAATCTGTTGCAGTATTATCCGGAAAACTCTGTTATATACTTGTGAGAAAAAGAGTTATACAGGAAAATAACAGCTTTGCGTTATTATGAAAATTGTTTATACCTCATGGACCACCTCAAGTGGTCTTAAGTATCTCCAGAGATCCCCAAAGCACAGTTTGAGAACTTTAACCTTACTGTATCCCAGCTTTGCCACTTCACTTAGGCAAATTATTTAACATTTCTGGGCCTTAATTTATTCATCTTTAAGATGGAGAAAGATAACCCAACCGAATGTGGAAATTATTGAACAATGTCATTAATATCGAAGGAGATCTGGTGGTGCAGTGGTTAAAACATTTGGCTGCTAGCCAAAGGTTGACAGTTCGAACCCACCAGCCACTCTGCAGGAGAAAGATGAGGGTAGTCTGCTTCCATGAAGATTTATAGCCTTGGAAACCCTATGGGGCAGTTCTACCCTGTCCTATAGTTGCTATGAGTCAGAATCAACTTGATGGCAGTAGGAAGTGGGATCATAATTTCACACACAAGTAAAATTTTTCTGAAGATTATTTAAAAAATAGTTGCAGACATACATCAGCAGGGAACTGCCAGAAATTCAAGCCAGATTCAGTAGAGGACATGGAAAAAAGATTATCACTGCTGATGTCAGATGGATGTTGGCTAGAAGCAGAAAATACCAGAAAAATGTTTACCTGTGTTTTATCGACTATGCAAAAGCATATGACTGTGTGGATCATAACAAATTATGAATGCCATTGTGAAGAATAGGAATTCCAGAACACTTAATTGTGCTCATGAGGAACCTGTACATAGACCAAGAGGCAGTTATTCAAACAGAACATGGGGATATTGCATGGTTTGAAATCAGGAAAAGGGTGTTGGGAGTGTATCCTTTCACCATACTTATTTGATCTGTATGCTGAGCAAATAATCAGAGAAGCTGGACTATATAAAGAAGAATGTGGCATCAGGATTGGAGGAAGTCTCACTGACAACCTGAGGTATGCAGATGACAAAACACTGCTTGGTGACAGTGAGAGGACTTGAAGCACTTAGCGAAGATTATTCAGAACTATATATAGCCTTTAGTATGGGTTTTGTTCCTCAACATAAAGAAAACAAATATTTCACAATTGGACCAATAAGCAACATCATGATAAATGGAGGAAAATATTGAAGTTGTTATTTTACTTGGATCCACAATCTATGCCCATGGAAGCAGCAGTCAAGAAATCAAATGTCACATTGCTTTTGGAAATCTTCTGCAAAAGACTTCTTTAAAGTGTTAAAAAGCAAAGATGTCACTTTGAGAAATAAGGTGTGCCTGACCAAAGTCCTGATATTTTCGATTGCTTCATATGCATGCAAAAGCTGGACAATGAATACAGAAGACCAAAGATGAACCGATGCATTTGAATTATGGTGTTGACGAAGAACATTAAGTATACCAGGGACTGCTAGGAAGTACAGCCAGAATGCTCCTTAGAAGCAAGGATGGTGAGACTTCATTTCATGTACTTTGTACATGTTCTCAGGTGGGACTGTCTCTGGAGAAGTATATCATGGTTGGTAAAGCAGAGGGTCCGTGGAAAAGAGGAAGATCATAAATGAGGTGGACTGATACAAGGACTGCAATAATAGTCTCAATCACAGCAAGGATGGTGAGGATGGCACAAATCCAGGCAGTGTTTCATTCTGCTGTACATGGGGTCGCTATGAGTCGGAACTGACTTGACAGATCCTGACAATAACAGTGCTCACCTCCTAGAGGTGGTGTAAGGATAAAATGTCAACTCATCTGAAGCCCTTAGAGCTGTGTCTGGTTCAGAGACAGCTCTCAGTAATCATGAGTATGAATTTTTAGGAGTCCCTGTGTGGTGTGATGGTTAATGTGCTCAGCTGTTAACTGAAAGATTTTGGTTTGAGTCTATCCAGAGTGCCTTGGAAGAAAGAATTAGTAATCTACTTTTTAAAAAATTCAGCCACAGGACACCCTTCAGAACACAGTTCTATTTGACACACATGGGGTCTCCATGGGTTGAACTGACTCCATGACAACTAGTTACATACTGGTTCATAATTTTTTACATAAATTCGGATATTGATTATGACTATTTCTGACCTGTGATAAAGTATTATTCATGTATAGGATTTGATTTAATGCCACTTCCATGATCAGCAATATAGCCTCCACTTATAATCCTCTTGTTATGTGAAAATAAGGCACAGCAGTGAAAAATACTAAAAATTTACACTTCGATATTTTCCTTTTTGAAAAAGATTGTTCTCTCATTATATTGTAAGCCCCTTTAATTTTTTTTTTCTTGCGTTGATGATGTCTTTGTGATCAAACTTAGAAAAATGTATCCTCCTTCTCAAGATAAAGGAGCTCTGGTACCGTAGTGCCTAAGGCACTTGACGGCTAACCAGAAAGAAGGCTGGTGGTTCAAACCC
>NW_006922249.1:29588-34301 GCF_000298275.1 Orycteropus afer afer | reverse complement strand
TGGCATAGTGCCTAAGGCACTTGACGGCTAACCAGAAAGAAGGCTGGTGGTTCAAACCCACCAGCCACTCCTTGGAAGGAAGACTGGGCAATCTACTTCCGTAGTGATACTGCCTCAGCAACCCAAGAAGGGGTCGCTCTGAGTTGGGGCCAGCTGGATGGCACACAACAACAACAACAACACTCAAGATAAGGCAAGCCTGTACATGGCAATTATGCAAATGTAGATTTTTGTTTGCTATTTATTTTCACCATTGATCTGAATCCTGGGAAGTCCAAGAGGACAACTGCTTTCAACCACTGCAATAATTCCTTAGGGATCATTGACCTTCAATGTGTCTTTCATTTATAATCATGTTGCATATTTGATCTAAATGTCATAAAAATTGTGTGAATTAAAACCACCAATCAGGAACATTAACATGGAACATCCAGTTTTTTTTTTTTTTTAAATGTTCAAATTGCAATGATTCTCTCTCAACTTAGTATATGTGGCATTCATATTCCGTTTTCTTATTTTACCATGTGAGTTAAAATGAAATGGCTTCACATCACTTAAGGAACAGATGTACTCTGTATGCAAAGTTGTGCAACTTTGTAATAACCATCCTTAAATGTAAAAGAACTTCAAACGACAACAATGCTAGGTTAATCTGAGAAGCATTAACAGTCTTCTCTTTACCCACCCTGAAAGGGAAGCATTTATATAACTAATTACTTTACCATAGTAAATAATCCACTGACATTTATAAGAACCATTCTTATTGGAGCCTGGAGTCAATATTATGTTTCATGTTAAACTATAAATAGGATAAAGAGTGATGCCAGGCTGAGTTTTAAAATGCGGTGGAAAATAAGTGAGTCCTGTCTGGGTAAAATTGGTACTGCGTATCCTCTATACACAAGTGCCCAGTTACCCAGCTCCGGTTTCCCTATAGCTGTGGTGGAAACTTGATGATTCAGCTCAGTTTCCAGCCTGACTCTGACTCTACAAGGTGGCTCAAAAAGTGAGTGAATGTTTCTCCTGGGGGAAAAAAAAATGTAGAGGAGAAAAGAAGACAAAATTTGCAACCAGTTTTGAGAAGTGGGTTCCATCTAGGTTGAAATGAAAACACAGATTTCTACATAATAGAATTTTGAGTTTCGATTTGCAGTTTAGTTAATTTGAAGAGTTCAGATAAGAAAACTACACAATGTCCCAATTTGTTTTATTACAGATAATCTTAGTCTCAAAGATCTGTGTATTTAGAGACTCTCTTCAGAACTGCAGAGCAAGTGCAGCAACAAAAAAGTTCATAATATAACACTGAACAATGAAACAGAAAGTCTAAATGGAGAAAACCTCTTGAGTCCCTTGGTTTGGGGGAAGCACAAAACAAGGGGCCAGTTTAAGGTCTAATTAAGGGAAAGAGTTAAGGAGCAGGAGGGAAAGCCATGATTTCAAGGGCTTACCCAGGCATAGACAAGAAAGCAGCTGCCTTTCTGGGATATAATTAGGGGGGCCAGAAATTCCCTGGGTGGTACAAATGGTTAATGCTTAGCTGCTAACCTGAGGTTGGTTGATGATTTAAGTTCACCCAGAGATGGCTCTGAAGAAAGGCCTGCAATCTACTTCTAAAAGCCAGACGTTGAAAACCCTGTGGAGCACAGTTCTACTCTGACACACATGGGGTCATCATGAGTTGAAATTGTCTTGACGGCAACTGGTTGTGGTTTCTGGGTAGAGATTCTCACTGACCCCATTCCTGAAATTCCCATCATAACAGCTACTCGTTTGAATTAAATCCCTCTACAGAATGGTTCCATTCCTGTGAATTAAAATATATTCATCCATTCAATCATTTACTCAGTTATTCAATATCTCTTATGACCTATGGGTTATGCTAGAACTATAAAGAAAAAAAGTCACATTCTCTGTCTCCAGGAAATCATTGTCTAGTGGAGTAAAGATATAATAAAACAAATGACATTTTAGTTTGACACCTGCTTTGATGGAGACAAATACCATTAAGTATAGGAGTACAAGAGATGGAACTCAACCCATGAAGGAATGTGGTTAGAGTGGATCAGGATAAACTTCCTAGAGGGAGTAAGGAGGGACAAGCGAGAATAGGAAGAGAACACAGTTAAGAGAATGGATCGCTGGGCTTTTCATCAATAGGTGGAGATAGGGAAATCATGCCCATCTTCCAAGTTCCATGAAGGCTGGACCTTAAATTTATCCTCTGCTGAATCTATGTAGACAGAATGTGACACAGAGTGTATGCCCAATTAATATCAGTTCATTCATATAACAAGTATTCACAGAGCATCTGATACGTGTTGAGTATTGCTCTTGGTGCAAAGATACAGCAGCAAACAAGATCGACAGGATTCCTGCAGTCATAGAGCTGACACTCTTATTTCATGAATGAATGGGAATGAACATGTAAAATAAGTTTAATTTTTTAAAGATTTTCTTTACTAAAGCCTCATATAAAATATGAATTGGATCTTATTTAAAAGATAACTGTGATAGCTGGAGCTGTGTGTCAACTTGGCTGGACCCCAGTTCTGTGTGGTTGTTCCCACAATGAGATCGGATGACTGTGTTCTGAGTGGCCAATCTGCCGAAGAGGAGTTTCCCTAGGGGTGTGGCCTGTTTCCAGGATATGCAGGGACATCCTGGGAAGAGAGACATTCTTCTGTGGATTGGGATTCTGTTGTGCTGCCTACAACTGTCCATGAGTGAGCAGTCTACCATTTGGCCTGGAGATCTTGGATTCATCATTTGTTGGAGTCAACAGCCAGTGTACTGCCTGCCAGCCTTGAGCTTCTCGGCCCCTGCAGTTGCAGGAGCCAGGAAAGGCCTCCAGCTTGACATTATATCCAGGGACTTTGGACTTGATGGCTTCTATACGTTTGTGAGCCATTTTCCTATGACAAATTTCTCTCTCTCTTTATATATACATAAGCTTTTCTGGTTTTTGTTTCTCTAGAGAACCCAGTCTAACACATTCGGCACCGGGAGTGGTTCTAGAGAGACAAAATCATAAGGATGGGCTTCCTAGATTTGTTCTCCAGTTTGATTAATTTTAATGACACTAGTGACTCTGCGTCTGCTAGTAAAGAGGGCCCTACTAATCCGTGGTGTGATGTGGCAAAATTAATACATGAAATAGCACCACCAATAGATCAAGTGCTTGTAAGAAGTGACACTCTGGATGATCAGATATTTGATACTTTTCTGCAATTTTGTCACAATGAGGAGTATAAGGAAGCTGGTTGGTTGGTCCTACTTACTTTGGATAAAGTGGTGAAAGAGCGAGATGAACTCAAAGCTGCTGAGTCTTGGCTTAAGGGCCGCATAAAAGACCTCAGTGCTTCCAGATGTGCTCTGAAAGAAAATCTTATATCTTATACTAACAGAGCTGATAATGCTGAAAACCAAACCCAGAGTCTTATTGTAAGGGTGGCTGAATTACAATGCAAGCTAAATTGCCAATCCAGAACAGTGTCTGATGTTAAAGTGAGGGCATTGATTGGAAAAAAATGGGATCCTGAAACCTGGAATGGGGACATATGGACAGATTATCAGGAAGATCAGGATATGGAGCCTGTAAATTCTGTTGAATTCCTCCCATCTGAATGGATTACTGTAAAACCATTATCCCCTCCCTCCCATCTGAACGGATTACTGTAAAACCATTATCCCCTCCCCCTCAGTTTGATGGGACTAGCCAAACCAGTCCTGCTGGGTCATTGTTTGAGGCAAACGCCATGGAAGACATTCCTGAATGCTCTAAGGAACTGCCTCAAGCACCCATTGTTGCTACGAGACCCATAACTAAAGTCAAGTCCAAGCAAGCCCCAAAAGGTAAAATAGAAAGTGTGATTGACGAGGTGATAAGCTATACCCAAAAAGACCTACTTGATTTTGCTAACATGTACAGACAAAACCTGGAGAATATGTATGGGAATGGCTACTGAGGGTGTGGGATAATGATGCAAGGAATGTAAGATTGGATCAGTCTGAGTTTATTGATTTAGGCCCACTAAGTATGGATTCTTCATTCAATGTCTCAACTCGAGAGGTTAGGAAAGGATCTAATAGTATATTTGGCTGGTTTATGGAGGCATGGATTATGTGGTGGCCTACTTTAAGTCAAGTTGAAGTACCAGACCTGCCTTGGTTTAATATAGAGGAAGGTATCCAGAGGCTTAGAGAAATTGGCCTGTTAGAATGGATTTATCAGTTTAGACCCCTAGAGCCAGGAATGGAGAGTCCAGAAGACATGCCTTTCAATAGTACCATGAGGAATAAATGTGTGAAAGGAGCTCCAGTATCCTTGAAGACTGCTGTGATTGTTATTTTATATAACACTGATTTGACAGTGGGAACTGCCCTAATTGAACTAAGACACTTAACTGTGATAGGGCTGATTGGACCCTGTGGTAGTAGGGGCCAAGTGGCAGCAGTTATTCAACAAAGGCAAGGTGGGCGTGGTTACCATAATGGACAGCAGAGTCAGAACACTAATCAGAATAGTTCGACACGTGTGGAATTATGGCATTGGCTACTTGCTCATGGTGTTCCTAGTAGTGAAATACATGGCAAGCCTACTAAATATTCACTTGATCTGTATAGACAGAAGAATTCTAGGTCACGTGAACAGCAACCTAGATTGAATCACCAGAATACAGAGTCACAACCTCTCAATCAATTCCCAGACTT
>NW_006922249.1:26729-28103 GCF_000298275.1 Orycteropus afer afer | reverse complement strand
CCAGTCACTATGAGGCCTGAGCTTCCCATCATGAACTGGGTGTTGTCTGACCCACAGAGTCATAAAGTTGGACATGCACAGCAGCACTCCATCATTAAATGGAAATGGTATATCAGAGATCGGGCTCAAGCAGGACCTGAAGGCACAAGTAAGTTGCATGAGGAAGTGGCCCAAATGCCTATGGTCTCCACTCTAATCACATTACCTTCCTTGTCCCACTCTGCATCTATGGCCTCAGGGGGAGTTCCTTATGATCAGTTGACTGAGGAAGAGAAAACTTGTGCCTGGTTTACAGATGGTTCTGCCCGATATGCAGGCACAACTCGAAAGTGGACAGCAGTGGCACTGCAGCCCCTTTCTGGGACTTCCCTAAAGGACAATGGTGAAGGGAAATCCTCCCAATGGTCAGAACTTCGAGCTGTCCATATGGCTGTTCACTTTGCATGGAACAAGAAATGGCCAGATGTGCGATTATATACAGATTCATGGGCTGTGGCTAATGGCTTAGCTGGATGGTCTGGGACTTGGAAGGAGCATGATTGGAATATTGGTGATAAAGATGTATGGGGAAGAGGTATATGGATAAATCTCCCTGAATGGGTCAAAGGAGTAAAGGTATTTGAGTCTCATGTGAATGCCCACCAAAAAGTGTCCTTGGCCGAGGAGGACTTTAACAATCAGGTGGATAGGATGACACATTCAGTGGAAACCAGCCGTTCTTTTCCCCCAGTTACTCCTGTCATTACTCAATGGGCTCATGAACAAAGTGGCCATGGTGGCAGGGATGGAAGTTATGCATGCGCTCAGCCACATGGACTCCTGCTTACCAAGGCTGATTTGGCTACCGCCACTGCTGAGTGCTCAATCTGCCAACAGCAGAGACCAACGCTGAGTCCATGATATAGAACCATTCCTCGGGGTGATCAGCCAGCAAACTGGTGGCAGGTTGATTACATTGGACCACTTCCATCACGGAAAGGACAGTGTTTTGTTCTTACTGGAATAGATACTTATTCTGGATATGGATTCGCCTTCCCTGCACGCAATACTTCTGCTAAAACTACCATCCATGACTTACAGAATGCATTATCCACCGTCATGGTATCCTACACAGCATTGCTTCAGATCAAGGGACTCATTTCACAGCACATGAAGTGCGGCAGTGGGCTTATGCTCATGGAATTCACTGGTCTTACCATGTTCCCCATCATCGTGAAGCAGCTGGCTTGATAGAATGAGGGAATGGCCTCTTAAAAACACAGTACAGCACCAGCTAGGTGGCAATACCTTGAAGGGTTGGGGCAATGTTTTCCAGGAGGCTGTATATGCTCTAAACCAGCGTCCAATATATGGTTCTGTTTCTCCAATAGCCAG
>NW_006922249.1:24932-26629 GCF_000298275.1 Orycteropus afer afer | reverse complement strand
ATTAATGGATGTCTGCGGCTGTTTCTCTTCAATTTGAGTGGTGCCACATCAGCAAATGAAGGTCTTGAAAGCTTTCTCTTTTCCAGATGAGTAAGACTGGGTTTATTCAGATGTTGCAGCTCTTTCCCAGTCCTATTTTGAGAGCTTTTTAGCCTAAATGGACTATTCCTAAAGGTGCATGGTAATGTACCAAACAGTGTTTCTTTGCTATTCATAAGGTTTTCCCTCACCAATTCTTTGAGAAGTGGATGGCCTCTTCCTTCTTCCTAGTCTGTCTCAGAGTACAAGCTGGGCTGTTACCTGTGCACCAGGTGCATCTCTCTGGGTTTCAAACACCAGAGGCTCAGCCTCAAAACTCACGTCTACATGTCACCACAGTAGGACAAACCGACAGACAAGTTTGTCTTGCTGTTGGAGACCTCTCCTATCATCCCCACCTGTGTCCCTGTGGCTGACTGTACCTCTGTCTGGATTCCTGGCTTTTAATCCCCTTTCTCCTGCTCTTCTGCCCGCTGTTTTGTGCGTCCCTGAGTTGTCCCTGGGGCTGACTGCTCCTCTGTCTGGGTTCCTGGCTTTTTATCCCCTTTCTCCTGCTCTCCGGTCCTGCTGCTTTGGGCGGGCCTGAGTTTCCTCTCCTCACCTAATCCCTTCGGCTGATTGTTCTTCTTTCTGGCTTCCTGGCTTTTAATCCCCTTTCTCCTCTCTTCCCGCTTGCTACTTTGGGTGTCCCTGAGTTGTCTCTCCTCACCTGTAACCCTGGGGCTGAGTGCTCTTCTGTCCGGGTTCCTGACTTTTATCCCCTTTCTCCTGCTCTTCCTGCCTGCTACTCTGGGCAGGCCTGAGTTGCCTCTCCTCACCTAATCCCTTCAGCTGATAGCTCTTCTCTCTGGCTTCCTGGATTTTAATCCCCTTCCTCCTGCTCTTCCCTCTTGCTACTTTGGGCATCCTTGAGTTGTCTCTCCTCACCTGTAACCCTGGGGGTGGGTAATAATAATAGTAGTGGTATCATAAAATATTTGTCCTTTTGTGATTGACTAATTTCACTCACCATAATGTCCTCCAGGTACATCCATGTTATCAGACGTTTTGCAGATTCGTCGTTATTCTTTAATGTTGAGTAGTATTCTGTTGTGTGTATGTTCAATGGCTTGTTAATCCATTCATCAGTTGATAGGCACTTAGGTTGTTTCCTTCCTTTTGCTATTGTGAATAGTGTTGTGATGAAAATGGGTGTGCGTATATCTCTTCATGTCATGGCTCTTATTCCTCTAAGATATATGCCTAGTAGTGGGATTGTTTTTTTTTGGTTAGTGGGATTGCACGATCACATGTGGAAAATGGCCATGTCATTTTCCACCATGGTTGTACCAGTTTACAGTCCCACCATCCATGTATTAGAGTTCTATTCTCTTTACACCCTCACCAGCATTTGTGGTTTTCTATTTTTTTTAACTTTGCTGTGCAAAAACAGCTGGAGTGAGATGATATCTCACTGTTGTTTTGATTTGCATCTCTCTAATGCCTTATTTGGGAGCTCTGGTAGCATAGTGGCTAAGACACTTGACTGCTAACCAGAAGGCTGGTGGTTCAAACCCACCAGTCACTCCTCGGAAGGAAGGTTGGGCAATCCTACTTCCGTAGTGATACTGCCTCGGAAACCCAAGGAGGGGTCGCTATGAGTCAGGGCTGACTCGACA
>NW_006922249.1:22529-24832 GCF_000298275.1 Orycteropus afer afer | reverse complement strand
TCGGAAGGAAGGTTGGGCAATCCTACTTCCGTAGTGATACTGCCTCGGAAACCCAAGGAGGGGTCGCTATGAGTCAGGGCTGACTCGACAGCACATAACAACAACAACAATGCCTTACTTACTTATGTATTTCATCACATATTTCTTGGCCGTTGAATGTCCTCTTTGGTGAAGTATCTACTCATATCCTCTGCCCATTTTTCAAACTGGGTTATATGTCTTTATTTTTTTAAAATTTATTTATATATTTTTTATTTTTGCAGTTTTCCCTCCCATCCTCTCCTACCTCTGGTAACCAACAAAGAAAGTTTCCTTCCATATATAAACCTTTCCTTGACTTTTTACAATAATGAACTAATACAATATTTGTCCTTCTGTGATTGATTTATTTCACTCAGCATAATGTTCACCAAGTTCATCCATGTTCTGTGATGTTTATGCTTTCCAGATTCTACATTATTCTTAGAGTTGCATAGTATTCCATTGTATGGATGTACCATAGTTTGGTTATCTGTTCTTCTGCTGATGGGCAGCTAGGTTGTTTCCATCTTTTTTCTATTGTAAATAGTGTTTTGATGAACATGGGTGTGCATATATCTGTTCTTATCCTGGCTCTCACTTCTTTATATACCTAATAATGTGATCGCTGGATGAAATGGTATTTCTCATTCCAACTTTTTAAGGAATCACCACACTGTTCTCTACAGTGGTTATATCATTTTACAGTCCCACCAGCAGTGTATGAAAGTCCCAATCTCTCCACATCCTCGCCAGCACTTGTTATTTTCTGTCTTGTTGAACTTTGCTATTAGTGCTGGGGCTAGAAGGTATCTAATTGTTGTTTTGATTTGCATCTCTTTAATGGATTTGACAGCAGTGAGTTTTTTTTTTTTTTTTTTTTTTATGTTGCTAATGCTGCAATGATCATGAATGTTTCTTCATATGTTTGTTGGACACCTTAATATCCTCTTTGGTGAAGTGCCTATTCCAATCTTCTGCCCATTTTTAAATTGGATTGTTTGTCTTTCTGATGTTGAGGTGTTGGGGTTTTCTAGAAGTTTTCTAGGTAAGTCTCTTATCAGATATGTTGTTGCCAAATATTCTTTCCCAATGTGTAGGTTCTCTTTTTATCTTTTTGGAGAAGTCTTTTGAAACACATACAAATTTAAGTTTTAGAAGGTCTCATTTATCTAGTTTATCTTCTGCTGTTTGTGCATTTTAGATTATGCTTGATAGTCTATTTATGCTATAAGTTAGGACCCCTATATTTGCCCCTATTTTTTCCTTGAGGAACTTTATAATTTTAGGCTTCACATTTAAGACTTTGATCCATTGGCAGTTAGTTTTGTGTATGGTGTGAGGTATGGATCTTGTTTCATTTTTCTGCAAATGGATATCCAGGTTTGCCAGTGCCATTTGTTAAAGAGACCATCTCTTCCCCATTTAATGAATTTCAGCCCTTTGCAAAGATCAGCTGACCATAATTGGATGGATCTATTTCTGAGTTCTTAATTCTGTTAGACTGTTCTATGTGTCTGTCTTTGTACCAATACCAGGCTGTTTTGACTTCTGTGGCTGCATAATAATAGGTTTTGAGATCCAGGAGTGTGAGACCTCCTACTTTGTTCTTCTTTAATAGTGCCTTGCTTATCCAAGGTCTCTTTCCTTTGAATAGAAAATTAGTGATTGGATTTTCCATATCCTTAAAGAATGTTGATGGGATCTGGATTGGGATTGCGTTGAATGTATAGATTGCTCTGGGTAGTATTGACATTTTCATAATGTTCTATCTTCTTATCCATGAGCATGGTATGTTCTTCCACTTACGTAGCTCTCTTATGGTTTATCAAAGAAACACTAGTTTTACAGTTTTATTTGTACAGGTCTTTTGTGTCCCTAGTGAGATGTATTCCCAAGTATTTTATTTTTTTGGTAGCTGTTGTATATGATATTCATTTCCTTATTTCCTTTTCAGCAATGTCTTTGCTGGTGTAGAGGAATTGAACTGCTTTTTTTACATTGATCTTGCATCCTGCCACTACACTAAATCTCTCAGTTAATTCCAGTAGATTTTTTGTTGAGTCCCTTGGGTTTTCCATGTATAAGATCATATCATCAGCAAATAGGGATAGTTTTACTTCTTCCTTACCAATTTGGACACCTTTAATTTCCCTTTCTTGCCTTATTGGCCTGGCTAGTAGTTCCAATACAATGTGGGATAGAAGTGGTGATAGAGGGTATCCTTGTCTGGTTCCTGTTCACAAGGGGAATGGTTTCAGTCTCTCTCCATTGAGAATAATGTT
>NW_006922249.1:17138-22429 GCF_000298275.1 Orycteropus afer afer | reverse complement strand
GTCCCAAAGGGAGGAACACTCCCACCTGGAGACGCAATACTGATTGCATTGAACTGGAAATTAAGAATGCCACCTGGCCATTTTGGCTTCCTCATGCCTCTGGATCAACAGACAAAGAAGGGTATTACTGTACTACCTAATGTGATAGATCCTGATTACCAAAGGGAAATTGGGTTGGCTTTATATAATGGAGGTAAAGAAGAATATGTCTGGAATACAGGAAATTCTTTAGGATGTCTCTTAGTACTACCATGCCTTGTGATTAAAATCAATGGAAAATTACAGCAACCCAATTATGATATGACTGCTAATGGCCCAGACCCTTCAGGAATGAAGGTTTTGGTCACCCCACCAGGCAAAGAACCATGACCAGCTGAGGTGCTTGCTGAGGGCAAGGGAAATACAGAATGGGTGGTGGAAGAAAGTAGTTCTGAATATTAGCTACGACCACGTGACCAGCTGCAGAAATGAGGACTGTGATTGTTATATTTCTTCATTGTATATGTGCATCAAATATTTTTTGTTTCCTTCTGTTATGAACTGTGAAATGTAAGTAAGGTTAATGCATTTTTGTTGTATGTGTATTAGCGCATCATGTTAGGCACAAATATGACTTTATAATTGTCCTCATTTAGAGATTATATATGGTTAAGAAGATGTGTACAACTGCCAAGTTGACAAGGGGTGGACTGTGATAGTTGGAGCTGTGTGTCAACTTGGCTGGACCCCAGTTCTGTGGGTTGTTCCCATGATGGGATTGGATGACTGTATTCTGAGTGGCCAATCTGTTCAAGGGGAGTTTCCCTAGGGATGTGGCCTGCTTCCAGGATATGCAGGGACATCCTGGGAAGAGAGACATTCTTCTGTAGATAGGGATTCTGTTGTGCTGCCTACAACTGTCTGTGAGTGAGCAGTCCACCGTTCAGCCTGGAGATCATGGATTCGTCATTTGTTGGAGTCAACAGCCGGTGTGCTGTTGGCCAACTTTGAGCTTCTTGGCCCCTGTGGTTGTGGGAGCCAGGACAGGCCTCCAGCTTGATGTCATATCCAGGGACTTTGGACTTGCCAACTTCTATACCTTTGTGAGCCATTTTCCTAAGATAAATTTCTCTCTCTCTCTCTCTCTCTCTCTCTCTCTCTCTCTCTATATATATATATATATATAAGCTTTGCTGGTTTTTGTTTCTGTAGAGAACCCAGTCTAACACAATAACTATGGATGCCTCTGGAAGCCTGGAGCCTTTCATATTTTAGTTATGTATGCCTGTTTGTTTTAATTTTGCATACTTCATGTTTCTTTTGTAATTATAAAGAAATAAAAATGCAAAAAGAAAGAAAATGAGTGTATATGTGTGTGTAATAAATTCCACTACACCTACTCTTCATTTAACTATCTCATTATCTGACATTTGCATTTACAACAATAGCAACAAATCTACTATCCAACTATTTTTCACATTAATGATGTATGTCTGACAGTAATGAATGCAGAGATGTGAGATAAGAACAATGCTGCTGTGATAGTTAGGGTTATGTATCAACATGGCTAAGTAATGATTCTCAGTCATTTGGCAGTTATGTGATGATGTAATTCAGGAGTTATATAATGAAGTAATTTGGCAGTTATATAATGATGTAGTCATCCTCCAGTTTGTGTTCACATGTGATCATCTTCCATTTTCATATAACGATTTGATCTTTGGAACCTAACCATGTCAATAAGTGAAGAGTAGGTGTACATTATTTTCTTAAAAAAAAAAAATTATAAGGAGAATTCTTACCATTTCCTGAGAAAGTGTGAATTTTTCAACTGTTCTTAGACTTTTCTGTTGTTTTGTTCATAATCTATTCCTCCAGTGTTGTAAGGGTGAGAATGTTTTAGGACTTTCTGCTCCTTTTTACTCTGTTCCTGGATTCATTGGCAGATATACTATACCCAAGCTAACTGTTCTCTTTTAAAGTTTCCTCCATTAAACAGAGATTTTTTAGATCTTCAGAGGATTGGCAAAACCACATTTGCTAATGCCATGATTCTTCAATGTGAAATGTCTATTCTCTGTCATCTATCCCTCCTTCTCTCCCTCCCTCTCTCCTTCCATCTGTCCATCCACTCATTCATTCATGTTACTGTGCCCAAGCAGTTTTACAAAGATACAAGTAGGTAAAAAGGCAAGTATAATTCAATGTTGTGAGTGCTATGCTAGAAGAGAATACTGTATTGTGAGAGCATACTATAAAAGCCATACAAATAATGCAATTAATTCAAAATTAGCAGAATGAAGAAAGTGAAATTTTAAAATATTTGCTATACCAAATGATATATTTTAAAATTTATATTTACAACTGAAATCATCTGAAGCATTTTGATAGGACACGATAGTTATCTGATTCCCTAAATCATTAAATCATTCTGCTACAGATCACTGTAGCTTATATGGTCCTGTGCTTTAAGGACATTGTCCAGAATTGCACATTAAGTATGGCAAAAGTAGCAAGCAAGATTGTAGATAAGTGAGGAAAGAATCCAAAATCTCTGAAATTATTCCCTCTGATTTGAGTGAAGTCCTTGGGTTTAGGTTAAAAAAGAAAATCAATGTGCAATTCAAGCCATAGTTAAGGAGGAAAAAAAGTGGCAGTCAATGTCTGCTAACTGTTAGGATCACATCTGGTTATAAGTTATCCCTGGTATTTTGTAGGTTCTTAGTGTATGCCAAAGCTATTCCTGGTGAGCTGGTCCTTGTAATTTCCCAGAGTGAAGTGCTTCTTTTTGATCTGGATGCTATCATGCCCAAATAGATAGAAGAGAGGCTATACCCAATATTAATGACCTCAATTGACATTCCTGTATTTCCAATAAGCTTATCAGTACAAATTGTCATCTAGTTGACTTGACTCATAGTGAATCAGAGTACAATTGTGCTCCATAGGGATTTCTTTTATGAAAAAAAAAATTTGTTTTTACAAAAAAGGGAAACTATAGACCATTTTCTGTCAAGATCATAGATGCAAAAATTCTTAATAAAATATTAGCAAGTAGAATTCTGCAATGTATACAAAGAATTACACAATAGGACCAAGTAGAGTTTATTCCAGGAATGTAAGGATGGTTCAGTATTTGAAAATCAATCAATGCAATCCACTATATTAACAGTTTAAAAGAGAAAAATCAATGATCATATCAATTAATGCAGAATAAGCATTTCAAAAAATTCAACACATATTAATGATAAAAAGGGAATTCCTCAATTTGATAGAGAATAGTTACAAAAAAAAAATCTACAGCTACTATCATACTTAACAGTAAAAGACTGAATGCTAAAATTGGGAACAGGAAAGGATGTCCTTTCTCATCACTACTATTAATTATAATACTGGAAGTTCTAGCCAGTGCAATAAATTAAGAGAAAGAAAGAAAAAGCATACAAATTAAGAAGGTAGAAATGAAAATGTCCCCATTTGCTGATGATTTGAATTTTCCAAAACAAAAACAAAAAAGTCCCAAAAACTTTTAGAACTCATAAATGAGTTTTAACAAGATTGCAGCATAGAAGATTAATGACAAGAGCAACAACAAAAAAAATACAAAAATATTTCTATGCATTAGAAATAAATATATGGGCATTGAAATGAAAAATACAATACATTTACAATTGCAAAAAAATAAAAAACATCCTTATGTGTAAATCTAACAAAACATGTACAGAATTTACATGCTAAGAACTACAAAATACTGATTAAGAAAAAGATCTAAATAAGTGGAGAGATACATGTGTTCCTGAATTGGTAAACTCGATATTGAAAAGATTTCAATATCTGCAAGTGGATATTCAGTAAAATTTCTTCTTTTTTTTAAAATTGTGGTTTAAGTGAAAGTTTACAGAGCAAATTAGTTTTCCATTGGGCAATTTATACACATTTTGTTTCATAACATTAGTTGTAATTCCCTAAATATAATAGCACTCTTCCCACTTCCTTTCTGGGTTCCCTTGTACCCCTTCATCCTTCTTTCCAGTCCCTTCCTGCCTTTTGAGCTCTGTTTTGGGGCAAATGCTGCCCTTTTGGTCTTGTATGGTAAGTTGTTTTGAGAAGTACATTCCTTATGAGCGTTGTTGTTCACTTTATAGGATTCTATGCTGTTTGGCAGCAAAGTGATCTGCAAGGGTGGGTTTCATTCCAGACTTGAAGAATGTCTAAAGGGCTACAGTCTTGGGAGTTTCACAAGTCTCCATTAGAACAGTAAGTCTTGTCTATTTTATGATTTTGAATTTTGTTCTACATTTTTCTCCTATTCTGTCCAGGACCTTCTGTGATCCCAATCAGAGCAGTCTACAGGGGTAGCCAGGCACCATCTAGTTCTTCTGGTCTCAAGGCAGTGGAGGCTGTGGTTCACATGGTCCATTAGTCCTTTGAGTCCAACTGTTTCCTTGAGTCTTTACTTTCCTTCACTATTCTTTGCTCTGGATGGTAAAAGACCAATAGCTGTATCTTATATGGCCACTTGCTAGCCTTTAAGAGCCAGTTGCTACTTATCACAGTAGAATGTAGAACATTGTCTTTGTGAACTGTTTGCCAACTGATATAGCTGCTCCCGAGATTGTAGTCCTAAACCTCCAAGTCCAATGATTCATTCCCTCAAGGTGTTGGTTATGGCCAAGAAGTTATCATAACTTTGGCTCCTGTTTGCTCTACTATATACATGCATATATTTACAGCACACACAAATATGTATGTAGAAATAGCCCCTGCCAAACCTGTATATGCTCGTGGGTATAGTCCTGTTCACCTACTCATGCCTGTTCAGCTTCCATGTCTGCCTAAATATCCAGTCACAGATTATTGTTTATTATTGCTATTGCAGGTTTGTGTATGTAAGAGTATTTACCTTTGTTGTCTGTAACTCTTGAACACCTCTCAGTGTCTTCCTTTGCCTCAATCACATAGTGTTGATCTTCTCCTTAATATCTTCTTTTACCTTTCTCATTTTGTACTGACCTCCATCTTATTGTATATTTTCTTTCCCTTTACCCAAGTTAGTATGTGTCTACCTTCTGGTTAATGATTTACCTTCCTTTCCTCTCTCACCCCTGCTAAGCTTCAAAGAATATTTCTTTCCGTGTGTGAACCTTTTCTTGGCTTTTAATAGTGTTGTTGTTGTTAAGTGCCGTGGAGTCGTTTCCAACTCATAGCGACCCCAAGCACAGCAGAACAAAACACTGTCCGATCCCGCGCCAGCCCCACAATCCCTGCTATACTTGAGCCCATCATCGCAGCCACCGTGTCAATCCATCTCG
>NW_006922249.1:6068-10008 GCF_000298275.1 Orycteropus afer afer | reverse complement strand
GCATCAATTGATATGATCATGTGGTCTTTTCCTTTGTTTTGTTTATGTGGTGGATGACATTGATTGTTTTTCTAATGTGGAACCATCTTTGCATGCTTGGTATGAACCCCACTTGGTTATAATGTATTATTTTTTTGGATATGCTCTTGGAGTCTATTGGGTAGGATTTTGTTGAGGATTTTTGCATCTATATTCATGAGGGATATTGGTCTGTAGTTTTCCTTTTGAGTGATGTCTTTGCCTAGTTTTGATATCAATGTTATGCTTGCTTCATAAAATGAATTTGGGAGGATTCCATTCTTTTCTATGTTTTAGAATAGTTTGAGTAGTATTAGTTTCAGTTCTTCTCTGAACATTTGGTAGAATTCTCTAGTGAAATCATCTAGGTCATGGATTTTTGTTCTTATTGTGGTAATGTTTTTATGACCTGTTCAATTTCTTCTTTTGTTATGAGTCTGTTCAATTTTTCCACCTCAGTCTGTGTTAGTTTAGGTAAATAGTATATTTCTAGAAATCTGTCCATTTCTTGTAGATTTTCAAATTTGTTGGAATATAGTTCTTCATAGTATCCTGATATTATCCTTTTAATTTCTGTTGGCTTTGTTGTGACATCACCCAATTAGTTTCTTATTTGTGTTATTTGTATTCTCTCCTTCCTTTCCTCTGCTCAATTTACCAGTGGTTTGTTTTATGAACTTTTTTGTTTGTTTGTTTTGGTTTGCCAGTTTTTATGAATCTTTACAAAAAACCAACTTCTTGTCTTTTTGATATTTTCTATTGTCTTTCTATTTTCTGTTTCATTTATTTCTGCTCAAATCCTTATTATTTCTTTTCTCCTGGTGACTGTAGGCTTTTTTTTTTTTTTTTTTTTGCTGCTCTTTTTCTTATTGTTGGAGACATTGTGTTAAGGTGTTGATTTTGATTCTTTTTTCTTTTTTGATGTATGCATTTATTGCTATCAATTATTGGCCTCTGATCACTGCTTTTGCTGTATCCCAAAGATTTTGGTATGTTGTGTTTTCATTCTTGTTTGATTCAGGAATTTTTTAATTTCATTTCTTCTTTTACCAGTTATTTTCAAGGAGAGTGTTATTCAGTTTCCATGTGTCTGCTCTTTTTCCATTGATCTTATTGTTGATTTCTTATTTTATACCATTGTTATCTGAGAAGCTGCTTTGCAGTATTTCAATGTTCTTAAATTTATTAAGGCTTGCTTTGTGGCCTAACATATGGTCTATTCTGGAGAATGTTCCATGTGCACTGGAAAAGAATGTATATTGGGTGAAATCCTCTGTAGATTTCTATAAGGTCAAGTTGGTGAATTGTATTGTTTAGTTCTTCTGTGTCTTTGTTGAATTTCCAGTTGTTCTATCTTTGATTGAATGTGGTATATTAAAGTCTTCTACTATGACTGTGGAATCATTTATTTGTCTTTTTAATTCTGTGAAAATATGATTTATGTAGGATGTAGAACAAATGTTTTTGTGTAGTATGTTATGCCAATTCAGCTTGATGGCCCCTGAGACCATGGTCCCCAGCCCACAGGTCCAGCTACTTGCTCCTTCAGGGTATCTGGCTGTGGCCAAGAAACCACCACAACCTTGCCCCTTGTCAGCTGTACTATACACCCAGACATTTCTTACAGCACATACAAATATGTATGTGGAAATATCATCTGCCAACCCTAAACATGGTCATGAATACACTCCCCCATATGATTTTTTTTTTTTTTTAATGTGGTGTTGGATTCTATTGGCTAGTATTTTGTTGAGAACTTTTGCATCTATGTTCATGAGGGACGTTGGTTTGTAATTTTCTTTTTTAGTGATATCTTTGCCTGGCTTTGGTATCAGGACTATGTCTGCTTCATAAAATCAATATGGGAGTATTCTATCCTTTTCTGTGTTCTGGAATAGTTTGAGTAGAATTTGTGTCAGTTCTTCTCTGAATGTTTGGTAGAATTTGCAAATGAAACCACCTGGCCCCAGACTTTGTTTTGCTGGGAGTTTTTTTTTTTTTTTTTAATATTTTTTTATGACTTGTTCAATTTATTGTTTTATTATGGGTCTGTTCAAACTTTCTATCTTAATCTGTTGGTTATTTTAGGTATGTAGTGTGCTTCTAGAAATTTTTCCATTTCTTCTAAGTTTTTAAACTTGTTAGAGTACTGTTTTTCATTTGTTGTTGTTGTTATTTGCCATCGATATCACTACGGAAGTAGGAATGCCCAACCTTCCTTCCAAGGAGTGGCTGGTGGGTTTGAACCGCCAGCCTTCTGGTTAGCAGTCAAGTGCCTTAGGCACTATGCTACCAGAGCTCCTCTGTTTTTCATAGTGTTCTATTTTATCCTTTTCATTTCAGTTGATTTTGTTGTGATGTAGCCCATTTCATTTCTTGTTCATGTTAATTGTGCCTTCTCCTTCTTTTCTTTTGTTAGATTTGCCAGTGCTTTGTTGATTTTATTAATCCTTTTAAAGAGACTTAGAATTTTATTGATTCTATTGTTTTTCTGTTTTCTGTTTCATTTATTTCTGTTCTAATCTTTGTTATTTCCTTTCTTCTGGTGACTTTTTTTTTTTTTAATTGTGATTTAGGTGAAATTTTACACAGCAAATTAATTTTCCATTCAAGAGTTCATACAGATTTTGTTCTGTGACATTCGTTGTAATCCCTACAATGTAACAGCACTCTTCCCACTTCCTCCCTGTGTTTACCATTTTCCTTTGTTCTTCTTTCCTATTCTTCCCTGACTTGTAAGCTTTATCCCTGGGCAAATGCTGCCCTTTTCATCTCCTATAGTTAATTATTCTAATAAGAGTATATCTCTCTGGTGTTTTTGTTCACCTCATTGAACTGTCTGTCCTTTGGCTGAAAGTTGAGCCATGGGGGTGAGTTCATCCAGGCTTGGAGGATGTCTAAGAGCCATATTCTTGGAGGTTCCACCACTCTCTTATCAGTCAAGTAAGCCTGATTTTGAGTTTTGTTATATATTTTTCTCCCACTTTACCTAGTACTTCATATTATGACATTTTCAGAGCAATCAGCAGTGTTACCCAGGCATGATTTAGTTCTTTGGGTCTCAGTGTTGTGGAGGCTAGGGTTCACAGGGTATTAGTCCTTGGACTAATTGTTTACTTGTGTCTTCATTTTTCTTCACTCTTCTTTGCTCTGGATGTGGAGAGACCAATATTTGCACTTTGGTGGCTGCTCAAAAGCTTTTAAGACACCAGTTCCTACTCACCAAAGTAGGATATAAAATATTGTCTTTGCAGATTAAGTTATGCCAGTTGACCTTAGTGTCTTCTAAGACTATGGTCTTGAGCTCCCTGGCCCAGTGACTCATTCCCTCAAGATGTTTGGTTATGGCTGATAAGTTTTCATAACTTTGTCTCCTACATGTTCTACTATATCCATGAAGATAGTGGTGCCACATATAAATATATATGCAGAAATAGCCTCTGTCAAACCTATATATACTCGTGAATCCCATTTGCCTACCCCCCCCCAACTCTGTTCAGTTTGTGTTTGTCTATGTATCCACTTGTTGTTGTTGTTAGATGCTGTCGAGTCGCTTCCAACTCATAGCAACCCCATGCACAGCAGAACGAAACACAGCCTGATCCCGCACCAGCTCCATGATCCTTGCTATACTTGAGCCCATTGTCTCAGCCACCGTGTCAATCCATCACGTTGAAGGCCTTCCCCTCTTTTGTCGACCTTCCACCTTACCAAGCATGATATCCTTCTCTAGGGAATGGTCCCCTCTAACAACATGACCAAAGTAGGAGACGAAGTCTGGCCATCCTCACTTCCAAGGAGCATTTCGGGTGCACTTCCTCCAGGACAGATCTGATAGTTCTTTTAGCAGTCCATGGTACTTTCAGCATTCTTTGCCAGCACCACAACTCAAAAGCATCAACTCTTCTTTGGTCTTCCTTAT
>NW_006922249.1:3622-5968 GCF_000298275.1 Orycteropus afer afer | reverse complement strand
TGGTACTTTCAGCATTCTTTGCCAGCACCACAACTCAAAAGCATCAACTCTTCTTTGGTCTTCCTTATTCATTGTCCAGCTCTCATATGCATATGAGGTGATTGGAAATATCATGGCTTGTGTCAGGTGCACCTTAGTCCTCAAGGAGACATCCTTGCTCCTCAGCACTTGAAAGACACTGGAAGACACTAAGCTAAATGAAATAAGCAAGGCACAAAAGACCAGGTATTTCAATTTAGATAAGAAAACCAGAATAGATACCTCCGTAGACACAGAGAGCCAATCACTGATTGCCATAGACTAGAGGGAGGGGGCTGTGGGAGAGACTGTTTCATGGGTACAGGCTTTCTGTTGCAGCGATTAAAAAATTGTGGAAGTCGAGACTGGTAATGGTTGGAAAGGATTGTGAAAGTACACAAAGCCATTATCTTGTACACTTTAAAACTATTAAGTCCAAACTTTATTTAATTCGACATCTACCAGTTATAATAGTATAAACTATAAAGGACAAAGTGAACTGGCATAATACTAAAGAAAAACCAAAAAAACACCCACTCAGGTAAGGATAGAATGGGGTCTGCTTCCAGAGCAGATGCTCCCTTGCTGTGGAGGATGATGACCTGTGGAGAAGGAGCAGCACACAGCTCGCCCTCTTGTGTCTGGGCTGTATCTGGAGATGGAGGATCTAGGGCTTCATGAAGCCCCAGCGTTAGTAGAGGATCAAGATGAAGATCAGAACTTGGTCCTCGATTTTCCTTTGGCATTGTGACAGGAATAGTCTCCAGCCCTCCAGCTGATTCTGCAAGAGTTCCCAGGGATGGAACTAGGAACTCTGATGTTGTTTCATCATCAGGATGCACACCAGCATGTGGATCTTGATTTTCTCCTGGAGGCGTGCCAGGAAGAATATCCAGCTCTTCAAGTGGCTCTCCATCACGGGCCGGTGATGGAGTTTGTGCTGGTGGATCTCTTACTTTAAGGAGCTCAGATGTTTCAGGACCAGGAGCCACATCACCAGGGGGTTCTTGATTCACTTCTAATGATGGACCAGGAAGACTTTCCAGCTCTGCAGCTGATTCTCCACCAGTTCCCAGTGATGGAGCTGGTGATAGTGGATCTAGTGCTCTATGGAGCTCTGATGTTGTTTCACCATCAGGATCCACATCACCAGGCTGTTCTTGCTTTACTTCTGGTGGTGAGCCAGGAAGAATATCCAGCTCTTCTGTGGGCTGTCCACCAAGAATCAGTGACTGAACTGGTGATGGTGGACCTGGTGCTCTATGGAGGTTCTGAGTTGGTGCACTAGCGGGTTCAACATCACCAGGTGATCCACAAGCTGGTTTTGGAGGTGCTGCTGGATGTTGGGCTACTCTCCTAACCGGAATCTGTCTTGGCTTTGGAGCTGCAAGAAAAGAAGTGTTCGACAACATTACTGCCTGTCCAATGACAGAAAGCATTCAACTGCAGTGGAGAGAAGCCCGTGGCCTGGATTTGCACTGCAGAACAGCTTCCCAGGCAGTGGTCCACCAGTGGAGGGTTGCACTGCCCCATGCATCTTTACAACTCACCCACAATCATGCCCAGTCCTCCTCACCTGCTGGTTCTACCGCAGTGGGCACAGTGCTCCAAGGCCAAGCCGGGCATATTCCTGTGCAGTAATTCCACTACAGCCTTGAGGCAAGGGAAGTCTGGGGGCTGACGGAAATCCCCCAAACACTCAGACAGCCAGGTGAACAGAATAAAGGAGATGCCTCTGGGGGTGGGTATGGAAGAGCAGGGTCAGAGACCTGTCCTTTCCCACCACACGGATAGCCCAGGGCATCCCTGCAAGGGGCTGAGTCCCTGTGTGTGGCCAGCATGCTGGAGGCCATTCCCAGGCCCACCCACTCTGGCTGTTGTGACAAAGGCAGGCCTGCTCACTGAGCAGGGTCTCACTCAGAGCCCTGGTCTCGGGGATCTCTCCGTCAATGATCTGAGCAATTGTTCCTTCCTCAAGAAGCCTGACTTAGGTCCCTGTCCGTCCTCTGGCACCCCCCCACAAGAGAGTAAACACTGGAGGCAAGGAGAGTATTTCTGCTTATTCACCTCACATGAGGCTCCATGAATACCTGGCACTGAGGGACACATTGTGTCCACGCCCCATTACAGCCTGCCCAGACCCTCAGCTTGTGTGCAAGGCTTGAACCTGGTTTTCTGAACACATGAGGGTCTGTTCTCCCACAGACAGTGTTCTCCAAAGGATCGTGGCCCCACATGCAGCTGATCCTCCAGCCCTGGGGTTAGGATTTTGGAGTAGACTTCTCCCTACAACTCCTGTTGGGATCCCGAATAAGGGACAGGGCAAGC
>NW_006922249.1:0-3136 GCF_000298275.1 Orycteropus afer afer | reverse complement strand
GGAGGCCAGGGCTGCCTGTCTGCTTAGTTCACTGAATGAAGCAAAGTGCCTAGAACAGTGTCTGCAACAGTAAAGGCTTCAGAGGTAACTGCTGAATAAACAAACTCCCCTGGAACCTTCCACAATATCCAAGTAGCCAGAGGCCTCTCTGCCAACCAGGGATCCCTGTTCTGGCAACACCACGGACAGGGAACCACTAGATGCAATCACAACCCCCTTTACAAGTGGAAAATGGATGTGCTCAAGGGCACAAGTCAGTGAGGGGTGAGGCATACAGCTTTTTCAAGTGGGAGAGGAAGAGAAACAATGTACACATCCCAGCCTCTCAAGCAGCCCCTTCTGCAGAGCTGGGCTCTGACTACACACTTCTCATGACATGTCCCTTGGGGTCCTGACAATCATTCTAGCAGGTTGGTGCATCTCTCAGCAAATGAAGGCTCAGATGGTGAGGTGACATTCCTAAGACTCACCTCTGGTAGGTTGGTAGGTGGCAGAGTACCATATGCAGTGGAGGTTGGGACACTCACCATTGGAACAGCAGGTCCAGGACCTGCTGGGTGGTGGCGTAGCTTCTATAGTTTGCCAGAAAGGCATAGATGTAGGACAAGTCACCCTTCAGGAACGCAGGCACCAGGCGCTTGACCTGCTTCTTCACCCTGCGTTCCTCCTCAGTCTGCACTCCACAGGTCTCATCCAGGTCCTGCTCGGATGCATAGGCACACTGGAGTGGGACAGAGGAGGGACATACTGTCAGGACAGCCCCATGAAACACCAGGGGGATCGAGAGCCAAAGGTCAGACTGGGGACTCCCCACCCTCAGTGACTTGTGGCAGGACCTGGGACATGAGTGCCTTGAGCAGAAAATGGGGCTCCACTTTCCAAGTAGAATTGAAGAGGAGGATGATTGAAAATATTAAGAATCAGAAGTTATTCTGTTAATCCAGTAATCATGGTATCTCCCTGTAATGAAAGCGGTATCCAGTGAGTCCTCATCAACCACCACATTCCAGAGATGAGATCCTAAAGGGTGAGTGATGTCCAGTGTCTACTCAATGTCACACAGTCACAGTGCAGAACCACGTAAGCCCTAGGCTCCATCAAGTTCCCTAGGTGCTGGGTGAGGCCTGCTGGACTCCTGACCTGGGTTGGGGAGGGTGTGGTGGAGGGGCTGTTGGGCAGTCTGGTGCAAGGCTCACTGGCTCCTCAGCTGCAGACAAAGCATAGAGCAGATACACTCCACCAGACCCCCCTGGATGGCAAAGCAAGACACAGATTTTTCTCCCTGAACATTTAAGGGGATTTTGAGAAGTTATAGTGGTCCCAGATCCAGCCAAAATTGAGAAACTGGAGATCCCATGGTGGGAGACAAGACTTCACCAGACCAAGGCCCTGACAGTAGACATGGGGAGAGAGAATCCAAATGGCTGGTAAACAACTGAGAAGTGACTGAGCTTCTCAGTGGCAATAGAACCTCAAAGCCACCCTGCACGTCCATTGGCCACCCTGACGCACATTGGCAACAATGAAAAAGAACGATAGCACTCAGGACAGGCTCAATTCAGGGACCCTGCCACCTTCACCAACTGCCAGCACCACATGACTGCTGCAGCTGTTTTGGGAAGGAGTCTGGCTCTAGGGATCCTTACTTTAAATGTGCACATCCCTCGACCCAGCATTCCATTCATGGGGGTCTGTCCTGTGGGTAGGGGCAAATCAGCATATGAGGACACATGTCAGGGGTCCTACAGCCCTGCTGGAAGAACAGCAGAAAGGAAGCAGTCCAGGGCCAGCAGCAGTGAAAGGCTCAATCAGTGAGGGAATCAGCCTCCCTTCTGGACTGTTCTCTGCAGCTGAGGCAGGACACTTCCTGACCTGGGGGGTCGTGGTGATGGGTTCTCTGAGATTACTTGTAGCAGCAGAAGAAGGTTTATCTAGGCCTGAACCCTGCCTGCAGTTTTGGTGAAAATAAGCCTACTATGCCTGAGGCTGTGAGAGGCTTTGAAACAATGTGGAATAACTGTGCAGGAGGCTGATATCTGCGAAACTGAGGGATGGGAGCTAAACACTAAAACAGGAGCAACATGCAAAAGACCACATGTTGTTGTTGTTGTTATGAGCCATCAAGACAGACCAGACTCATAGCGAACCCTCCTTGGGTTTCTGAGGCAGTATCACTATGGGAGTAGATTGCTCAACCTTCCTTCCGAGGAGCGGCTGGTGGGTTTGAACCACCAACCTTCTGGTTAGCAGTTAAGTCCCTTAGGCACTACCCTACCAGAGCTCCTAAAAGACTACATAGGCTAATTGAAATGAAAACAATATAGAGGAGTCCTTTCAGACATTCATAAATATGGGAAAAGTGACTTTGCACCTGGTCAGGGAGGGCAGGGCAGTGGGAGAAGTAACGAAGGGTAGTAGCTGATCATTTAGGGCAGAGATTAGGGGCCAGCCTGGAGAGGGAAAGCCCTGGGAGGGAGCTCAGAGTCTCCGGGGTGGTGTCTAATTCCTGGTCCCCCTCTGACCATCTGGGGTTCTATCATGGGAACACTGCCTACCACACTCACCCAGAGCCTATACCAGCCCTTCCTGGCCCCTTTCTTGGGGTTGATGGTAGAGGGCATAGCATCCTCTTCCTCCTCGTGGCTCTCCTGTGTGTGCCTCTGTGGAAACAATGCCCAGCAGTGGACTTGTAGGCATCAAGGGCCCCTCCCAGCCACCTCCTTCCCTCTCTTCCCCTTCAGGCACTGGGTGCCCTGGCCTCAGAGGAGCTAAGAATTCCATGTGTACCCCACAGGCTGAGCATTATGATACATGAAATTAGGGGCCCGTAAAGCTTAACACCCTAAATTTCATGTATCATAATGTAAGAATTTATACACGTGGTTTATTACCATTTCAAATCCAATTTGAAAAAAATGAGGGATGAGGTGGTCCCTTCTGGAACAGGTTATTGAAAGTTGTCTGGCCTTCCAGCACCGCCCTTTCAGAACAATATAACAACTTTTAAAAGCCACATTGTTACGAGGTGCAATCCAGTTGATTCTGAGTCACAGTGAACAGCCCTACAGGACAGAGCAGAACTGCCCCGTAGGGTTACCAAGGCTGTCAACTTTGATGCTAGCAGACTGCCACACCT
>NW_006922248.1:1222970-1226421 GCF_000298275.1 Orycteropus afer afer | reverse complement strand
TGCATTGTAAATTTTGGTCAATGACATGAGACAAAGTATATGTGAACTGCTGTATGAAAAGTGAATTTACTCTGTAAATCTTCACCCAAATCCAAGCAAAAGGGGAAAAACTACAATATAGAAGTAAGGGATCTAATTTACACTAATGTACAAATACATAATGGAACTTCAAATAGTACTCACTGGTGGTCCGGGACCAACCAAACTGCCCAGAAAATCCATATACAAACTTCAGTAATATAACCTCCTTATATCACAAGTTACTGACAAGGCCTGGGAGGGCCCAAATAAGTTATAATGGATCTGTGGGAGGAGGGCATATGCTCACCTCCCTCAGCATAGTCCCTGCACCTTAGGGACTATCCACCTGTTCTGGTTCCCTAGTGCCGCTCTGACAAGAAATATACCACAAATGGGATGGCCTTAACAAACAGGAGTTTATTCTTACAATTTGGAGGTTTGGCACAAGTTCAAAGTGCCAGGCTCTAGGAGCTGGGTAAAAGCCCCTCAACCTTGGGGTCCAGCTCTGCCTCCTACTCCCAGCCCACTGGAACTAGAGGCATTTCTTCACTGAGATAACTGCTGGCTGCTGAGGCTGAGAAGCCTCAAGGTTGACAAGTAAAAAGGCACAGTCCAATATTACCAAACCACACGGCAGGCCATTAACTTAAGTCCATTGTAAGTCCCAAGGTCAGCAGAGCATAGCAGGCTGCTGAGCAATGACATGGCTACATGCAGGGTCCAAGCATGCCATAGGCTACAGACCATTCCCCAAGGCTTCTTCTTACATACAGGAAGCAAACCTCATCGCCTAAGGCAGCTACTAAGCTGGTCACAGTAGATTCCACCATGGAGTTGATTACCAGTCTCATCACGGGGAATATTACATCCAGCTGCCCAGCCACTCAAACAGGCCCAGCCAAGTTGAAACACAAACTGAACTACCACACCACCCTTCCTTTTTCCTCTTACCCCTGCAAAAAGGGGAAACCTTGGGAACTCCTGTATCTGACTTAGCCAGGTTCCGGCAGAGCTTACAAATAGGGAATTGGAAGGATACTGAATGACCACTGGAAAGAATTATTCAGTATTATGGCCCAGCCACCTGGGCTGAGGATGAGAGTTGAGCTATTGAACCCCAATTTATATACTTAACAGGATTATTAGATTACAGGCAGTACTGAAGATCACCAGCAATGAGACTGCCCAAGCTCTCAATTTCCTAACAAAACAACACACACAGGTGCAGGCAGTGATATACCACCATTGACTAGCCCTGGATTATCTCTTGGCCTCAGAGGGAGACATATGTGGAAAATTTAATCTTACAAATTATTATCTGAAAATAGATGATAAAGGGAAAGTTATTGAAGAGATAACAAACAGGATGAAGAAGATAACTCATGTCCCTGTAAAACATGGAAGGACTGGACAACTGAGGGATGATTAACAATTGGCTAACAAACTTTGGAGGGTTCAAAGCTACTGCAGGTGCAGCAGCCTTATTTTTACTCCTTATAACAATCTTCCCCTGTGTACTCCCTATGGCCCTAAAATCTTTAATTCCATCATCGAAACTGTGTTGGAGAGGAAAACTATCTCTTCATAGATATAAGCCACTAAACCAAAGTCTAGAACAAATTATCCAGGAAGAAAGTGAGGCTCCTTAAAATTTAAACAGAATGAAGGAGCCTCAAAATGGGGAATGAGGCAGGATACACCCAGTTTTGAGAAAACAAAACATAGAGAACGGAAAGCCCCCAGTAAGTACTCCCTCCCTCTTGCTGCTCCTGACTGGCACTCCCTCCCTCTTGCTGCACTTCCTACATCTGTAAAACCACCCTGCTTGTGTTTTTCAGAAAAGAAACCAACCACCATATACCCCATGTATTCCAGCAACATACAAAAGCCCTGTGTAACCTTTGTTCGGAGCTCAGCCTCTGGATGTGAATCCACTGAGCCAAGTGTCAACATGAATAAAGGTCCTTCCTTTTTCACCATCCTGCTTGGCACTAATATTTCCCTTAGTGGCTCCAGTAACAATATGAATGTGAAAGCTGGACAATGGATAACGAAGACCAAAGAAGACTTGATGCTTTTGAGGTGCGGTATTGGTGAAGAATAAAAATACCTTGGATTGCCAGAAGAACAAACAAATATATCCCAGAAGAAATGCAGCTGGAATGCTCCTTAGAAGTGAGAATGGCCAAACTTTGTCTCACCTACTTTGGTCATGTTGTCAGAATGGATTATTCCCTGGAGAAGGATATCTTGCTTGGTAAAATGGAGAGTTGGCAAGAAAGGGGAAGGCACTCAATGAGATGGACTGGCACAGTGGCTGCAACAATGGGCTCAGGTATAGTGAGGATTGTGAGGTTGCCACAGGACTGCTTGTGTTTATTTCTTTGTACATAGAGTGACTATGAGTCAGAACCGACTTGAGGGCACCTAACAACAACATGTATGTCACAAATCAATTTTAAAAAAGGTAAAAAAGAAGTTAAAAAAAAAAAGCAATGGAAACATTTGAAAGGTATTATGGAAGTGAATGATGTGATCCAATTTATGTTTTAGAATTAGTTTTGTGTGACAGCAAGCAGACTAGAAGAGAGCAGAAGAAGAAGCAGAAAGACCAGTTAAGAGGCTATGGCATGGGCCCAGGCAGGAAATGATGGTTCCTTAGCCGTGATGGTAGAATTGGGGAGAAGAGGATGTATTCGAGAGAGGTGTGGGAGCAGGATCTGCAGGACACGGTGAGTTAGAGAAAAGTGTGAAGACTGTCTTTTGAGTTTCCACCAAAGGAAGTAAGATGAATATCGAACATTGCAGGAATGCCAGGAAAGGAAAGGAGGACTAAAAAAGTAGAGTGAGAGTAGAGATTTTGAAAAAGGCTAAAGAAGATTAGTTAGGAGGGGAAGGAAGACTGGGCAATATACTTCCGTAAAAATGTACTGCCTTGGAAACCCAAAGGGGGTAACTATGAGTCGGAATTGACTCATTGGCAGTGAGTTTTTTTTTTTTTTTTTTTTTGGCATGACTTCCTTAAGTGGGAGTGGGGGTGGGGTCTGGCGGGAGCAGTTGCATTGGGTCTGACAAAGACATGTAAGGACTTCAAGCTTGGATGATTAGGAGTATTTGGGATTAAAGTGCACAGGGGAGAGGCTGGAGCTTTGCTCCGGGAAGGTGTAAGTAGACCCTAGGGACAAGGGACGTTACTAAGGAATGCTATTGGAGATGGCGACGGAGTCCTAAAAGCTATCACACAAACAAATAAATAAATAATCAAACTCACTGCTGTCGAGTGGATTTTGACTCTCGTAGAGATGCTGCTCCCCATGCCCCCGGGTTTCCAAGGCTATAAGTCTTTACAGAAGCAGACTCCCCACACTGCCCAGTCTTTCTTTAGTGGAGCAGCTGGTGGATTTGAACTACCCACCTTTTTTTTTTTTTT
>NW_006922248.1:1217068-1221215 GCF_000298275.1 Orycteropus afer afer | reverse complement strand
TTGGTGAAGTGTCTTTCATGTCTTCTGCCCATTTTTTAATTAGATTGTCTTTTTGTTATTGAGGTGTTGGAGTTTTCTATAAATTTTAGAGCTAAGTCCCTTGTCCGATACGTTATTACCAAATAATTTTTCCCAATCTGTAGGTTCTCTTTTGACTCTTTTGGAGAAGTCTTTGGAAGCACATAAAAATTTAAATTTAAGTTTTAGAAGGTTTAACTACCCACCTTTTGGATAACAGCGAAATGCCTTAACCACCACAGCATTATCATAGGACCCAGGAAAAACATTGCAGGCCTCCAGCACCAGCCAGGACCCGCGGTTGACAAGAAGGGCAATGATGAGGGCAACCGACAGGCCCCACCTCCAAGGGCGGAACCAATTGTGACGGCGGCTAGGTTTCCGGCAGGCTCTACAAAGATGCTACACGCGGAGGGCGCTGTGCGCCAACGTGACGCGGCCGCGCGGGATGGGCAGGGCCAAATCCTGGACGGCGGTGTCGGTGGCCAGAGCGAGAAGCAGCAGCGCGATTCCCTCCCAGCCCGACCACTATGAGCACCAAACAGGTCACTTGCAGGTCGGTGCGCGGCGCCGCGGCACAGACTGCACTTTGGACCGGGGTGGGGGTGGGTGGGTGGGGGTGTAGCCTGCGCCTCCCTCCGGGCGCCACGGGATCCAGGATGGCCAGGCCACTTTAGGCCCCTTCCCTGGGCCCTGGGCGGCTGGAGCGCCCTAGCGCTGCAGCCAGGGAAACCGAGACTGGGGCTGAGTAAACTCGTGGAAAGTTACTCATTTGTTCGCCGTTGGGCTTTGCAAAGCCGAACTAGCGCCGCAGTCGGAGCCAGAACTCCCGAGGCCACAGGACCCCGTACGCGGCCGTCGCGGGAGTCTGCGCTGCGAGTTTGGCGGTCCTTTGGACTGAGGGGAGGAACGGAGTTAACTAGAGCAGTTCAGGTGATGGGAGTCCTGGGGAAGAGGTCTCTTGGTCTATACTGTTTGGCTGTAAAAGGAGATTTGGAGTTTAGTAAAGTTATGCTGTAGTTGTTTACAAATAGGGATACTACGCAGTGGTAGGCTGTTTCTCCGGATAAGATCCTTCAAGTAGTCTCTTCCTAAGTTCGAAGTATCAGATGTAACCTCAATTTGCGTAAAGTTAGTAATTGTACAAAAAAAAAAAAACCTCCCACAGGTAACATTTACTAAAGAGCAGTTAAGCGTCCCGCATATTTACAGGACCTTTATATATTGTTATGACGAAACCTCACAATTAGGCAGACTTTGTTCGCATTTTAAGGTGCATGAAACTGGGGCCAAAGAGGTTGAATGATGCCTTTATCTTACTCAGAGGCCCACTTACTTGAAGAAATTCTCACAGCATCAAGGGATGATTTGTTTTAGAAAATTCAGAACCAGATGGCTAAGCTCTGACTGCCGCTGTGACATAGAAATAGCTTCGTTGTGTAACGCTCTTATTCCTTGGCAAGCTTCTGGCTTACTAATATGGGAACCCTAGTCCTATTGTGTGACTGGAAAATAAAAACTTACTTTAATAATTGGTTTTAGCAAAACATGTTTGGGAAACAATGCTTAAAAAAAAAAAAGCTGTATAATTTGGTTATATAATAAACAGTTTATTTAAGTATAATCTCTTCATTAGTATGAATAATTGAAAAATGACTATTGACAAGTCTTCTGTTACATAGGCCTACAATGAGAACAGCTACACCCGGGAGGTACACTCTTTAGAGCAATCAACCATGGGAAATAAGAAGGGCAGCATTTGAGCAGGGAAAAAACTCGGGGGGGGGGGCGGGCAGGAATACATAGAAAAGGACACAGGGAAAAGGTAACTTGAGGAAGTGTGCAGCTGTTACATTGTGTGGATAGCAATCAGTGTCATGAAACAACATGTATGAACTGTTTAAAGGAAAATGAATTTACTTTGTACACTTTCACCCAAATCAAAATGAAAAAATAAAGTTTTCTGTTAGTATTAATGTATATTAACTGCTCAGGCAGTTTATGCAAAGTCCAGGTGGCTTAGGTTAAGCAGTTGTTAGACATTTGCTGCATTAGTGTCCGTAGAAAAGGCATTTACTAAGTTATTTGTACTAGAAGGTCTATTTTTTGAAGACCTCTCTGTGTATAATATTTTTATTTGCACAGTATATATATTTTTCTCCTGCTAGAGGAAATAATTCTAGGTCATTGTGAACTAAAGTAAATTCTAGCCGTGTAGAAAATTTCACCTTTTCCTTCATTTGTTTGTGGGTTAATTCTACCATTCCTGAACCCACTCAACATCTCTGTCATTGTTTTGTCTGCAAAACAGTGCACATCAATATAATGCTTTATAATTAAACCACAACAACCTTATAGTATCTAATTTTACAGACGAGGAAACCTATGCCCAGAAGTACTTGAGACTTGCCCAAAATTTTACATCAAAGTGCATAAACAAGAACTTAAATCAGAATCATCTTGTTTTTTTGCCTTCTTGTTCTCATTACCTAGTGCTGCTCTGACAGGAATATGCCACAAATTCTATGGCTTGAGCAAACAGGAGTTTATTCTTACAATTTAGAGGCTTTAAGTCCAAGTTCAAAGTGCCAGGCTCTAGGGGCTGGGTGAAAGCCCCTCAACCTTGAGCTTCAGCTCTGCCTCTTGCTACCAGCCCACTGAAGGTAGAGGCATCTCTTTACTCAGGCAGCTACTGGCTGCTGAGGCTAACAAGTCCAAGGTCGACAAATAAAATGGCACAGTCCCACTGTTACCAAACCACATGACAGGCCATTAATTCAAGTCCATTGTAAGTCCCAAGGTCAGCAGAGCATGGCAGGCTGCTGAACACCAACATGGCTACATGCAGGGTCCAAGCATGCCAAAAGCTAGAGACCATTCCCAGAGTTGCTGTTATATGTGGGAAGCAGACCACATACCCAAAGCAGCTACTCAGCTGCTTGTGGTAGATCCCACCATGGAGCTGATTGCCAGTCTCATCATGGGGAATAAACTACCACCAGCTGCCCAGCCACTCAAGCAGGCCCAATCAAATTGACACACAGACATAACCACCACAGTTCTGCATCTCAAGATGATCTAACCTGACAACTTTAATCCTGTATTTCCCAAACAGGGATTCCTACAGGATGTTGATAGCTCTGGTGGCACTGTGGTTAAAGCATTCGGCTGTTCTCCAAATAAGTTTGGGAAATACTAAACTAAAGTTTCTTTACTGCAAGACTTTTCTAAGCTTTTAGTAGTTTCCTATGAAAGGAGAACTCAGATACATTCAGCATTGCAAGGTGAACTTAACTGCCTACTTCATCACATACCAGTTTTTTTTTTTTTTTTTTTTACCTATAAGTAGAACTTTTTAGTTAAAGGTAGTGTTGGTGTATGATATTTGATTGGCCAAATAGAAATAGACTTGAGTGTAGTCTGTTCTAATGAGGATGAATGACTTGATGCTAAGTAGGTGATGAATTAACTTTGGAAGTCTCTTTTATCATAATTGCAGCAACGTTTCAAGTGCTTGGATTATCCTTGTCCATCTTTTTCTATCAGTGTACAGTATTTAAAAAAACCAAACATGTTAGCTACAAAATACTTATTTCCACAGCAGGAAACTTTGCTGAGAAAAGTTGTCTGTTCAAAGTAGCTGACAATGATAATTTGCAGTATTGATAACAGTGTGTTGAAGTAGATAATGCTCATGGTGCTGATGGGCATGAACATTGACACAGCCTTTCCAGAGGGCATCAAGATCCTTAAAAATGTTTATACCCATTAAATTAGTAATCTTCCTTCTGGAAATTTATCATGAAATTAGAGATATGTTCAATGATAAACCAAATCAAACCAAACCCACTGCTATTAAGTTGATTCTAACTCTTAGCAACTTTATAGGACAGTAGAACTGACCCATAGGTTTTCCAAGCTGTAAATCTTTATGAAAGCAGACTGCTGATCTTTCTCCCATGGAGCAGATGGTGGGTTCTAATCTTCAACCTTTCGGTTAGTGGGAGAGTGCTTTAACCACTGTGTCTCCAGTGCTTCTTGATTTCTATAGCACTACTGTATAATTGGGAGCTCTGGTAGCATAGTGGCTAAGACACTTGCCTGCTAACCAGACGGCTGGCGGTTCAAA
>NW_006922248.1:1212814-1216968 GCF_000298275.1 Orycteropus afer afer | reverse complement strand
CTTCCGTAGTGATACTGCCTCGGAAACCCAAGGAGGGGTCGCTATGAGTCGGGTTTGACTTGATGGCACATAACAACAACAACAACTGTATAACTGAAAAATGGTTGTAGCAGTACATTGATGAGAACTACCAGAAATCTAAGCTAGATTCAGAAGAGGATATGGAATAGGGGATATCATTGCTGATGTCAGATGAATCTTGGCTGAGAGCAGAAAATACCAGAAAGATATTTACTTATGTTTTATTGACTATGGAAAACATTCAACTTGTGTGGATTTTAATAAATTGTGAATGACATTGCAAAAAAATAGAATTCCAGAACATTTAATTGTGCCTTTATGGAACCTGTGTAGAGACTAAGAGGCAGTCATTTGAACAGAACAAGGAGATACTGCATGTTTTAAAATCAGGAAAGATGTGTATCAGGGTTGTATCTTTTCACCATACTTACTCAGTTTGCATGCTGAGCAAATAATCCAAGAAGTTGGATTATAAGAAGAAGAATGTAGCATCAGGATTGATTAATGATCCTGTAATATGCAGATGACACAGCCTTGCTTGCTGAAAACGAGAAGGATTGAAGCACTTAATGATGAAGATCAAAGAGTACAGCCTTTAGTATAGATTATACCTCAACATAAAACAGAAATCTTCACAACTGGATCAATAAGCAGCATGATGATAAATGAAGAAAATATTGAGATTGGCAAGTATTTCATTTTATTTGGACCCATAGTCAACACCCAAGGATGCAGCAGTCAAGAAATCAAAGGATATATTGTATTGGGCAAATCTGCTGCAAAAGACCTCTTTAAAGTATTGAAAAGCAAAGATGTCACTTTGAGGATTAGGGTGCACCTGACCCAAGCTGTGGTAGTTAAGGTTGTATGTCAACTTGGCTGGGCCTGGTTAAGTGGCTGGGCAGCTAGATGTAGTTATTCCCATGGTGATATTGGTAATTAACTCCATGGTGGAATCCACTGGAGCAGCTGAGTACGTACTTTAGAGATGTGGTCTGCTTCCAGTATATAAGGAGCAACTTTGAGGAAGGGTTCTAGTTGATGGCATGCTTGAACTCTGCAGGTAGTCGAGTCATTGTTCAGCAGCCTGCCACCTTGCCCTTCTGATCTGGGGTCTTTTAATGGACTTGAATTAAGGGCCTGCTGTGTGGTTTGGTAATATTGGAACTGTGCCTTTTTACTTGTCAACCTTGGGTTTGTTAGTCTCAACAGTTAGCAGCTGCCGGAGTGAAGAGATGCCTCTAGCTTCAGTGGTCTGGGAGCAAGAGGCAGAGCTGAAGCCCAATGTTGAGGAGCTTTCGCCCAGCCACTAGAGCCTCGCATCTGGAACTTAGACTTCTAACCTTCAAAATTGTAAGAGAATAAATTCCTGTTTGTTAAAGCCATTCCATTTGTAATGAATTCCTGTCAGAGCAACACTAGGTAACCAAAAAACAAACTATGATATTTTTAATCACTTTATGGGAGCTCTAGTGATGTAGTACCTAAGACTGCTAACCAAAAGGCTGGCAGTTCAAACCCGCCACCCACTCCTACTGGGCAATCCACTTGCGTAGAGATACTGCCTTGGAAACCCAAGGAGGGGTCGCTGTGAGTTAGAATCGACTTGATGGCAGTGAGTGCTTTTGGTATATGCATACAAAAGCTGGACAATGAATAAGGAAGACCAAAGAAGAATTGATGCATTTGAATTATGGTTTTGGTGAAGAACATTGAATATACCCATGGACTCCAAGAAGAATGAACAAATCTTCTTAGAAAAAGTACAGCCAGAATGCCCCTTAGAAGGGAGGATGGCAAGACTTTGTCTCATGTACTTTGGAGATGTTATCAGGAGGGACCAATCCCTGGAGAAGGACACGTTTGGTAAAGGAGAGGGTCAGCAAAAAAGAGGAGATGAATTGACACAGTGGCTTCAAAAGTGGGCTCAAACATAGCAATGATTGTGAGGGTGGTGTAGGATTGGGCTGTGTTTCATTCTGTTTTACATAGGGTTGCTATGAGTCAGAACAAAGTTGGCAATACCTAGCAACAACAAACAACAACTATTTATGACAGCAAAATCTTAGAAACCACCTAAAATGAGAGTATCAAGTTTACATTATTGTGTTCATGATGAAAAAGCTTTTCTCATATGATTATCTTCTTCACAAAAGTCTTATCTACTGATGTGAAAGCTTGACAGTGAGTAAGGAAGACTGAAGAAGTCTTTCTCTGACCCTCTCATTTGAATTGTGATGTTGGCAGAAATACTGAAAATACCATGGACTGCCAGAAGAATGAACAGATCTGTCCTGGGAGAAGTGCAACCAGAATGCTCCTTGGAAGTGAGAATGGCCAGACTTCATCTACTTTGGTTATGTTGTCACAAGGGACCATTCTCTGGAGAAGGATATCATGCTTGGTAAAGTGGAGGGTCAGCAAAAAAGGGAAAGACCCTCAGTAGGATGAATTGACACAGTGGCTGCAATGATGAGCTCAAGTATAACAAGGATTGTGAGGCTGGTGCAGGACCGGGTAGTGTTTCCTGTTGTACATAGGGTTACTCTGAGTCAGAGCTGACTCAATGGCACCCAACAACAACAATAACAATGTATTCTATTTCCTAGAATGGCTGCTAATGTGGTTCTACTGTCAGTCAATGCTGCTGATTCCTAGATATGCCTCTCTATCCAGGATGGCAGCCTCACGATAATTTTTGCTGGTTCTTTTTCCTAACCTCTCCTGTGACTTACAATCTGTTTTCAGAGTCATAGTGCAGGCTCTTATTACAGCTTGTTAACAGTTTCTTTTCCCCCCTCTTTTCATAAGATAGAGGTCTCTTTGTTTCATTATCACTAGTAGAAGACCTAGAATTTCAGTTTCCCAAGATAGTTAAGACTATCAAACAATCAAAATTTGGTTCTTTGAAAGTCACAAAACTTGGAGGATCTTGTAGGTGGGTAAGTGGTAGGAGGAGCTTGATCCCCAAGTTGGGCAGTTACCGTCTCATCCCTGCACTACTTATGCCACAGTAGGTTCATCTGTGAAATGGGGCTGGTGATGCTTAACTGGCAGGATTGATTAGAAGATTACATAATGACAAACCATCTTTGAGCATTTACTATGTGTTAGGCTAAACACTTGCATGCTTTGTTTCCGTTAAACTCACAATAATCTATCACAACATCTGTGAAGTAAATACAGTCATTATTACCATATGGGGAAACGAACGCTTGGGGATTTAAGTAATTTGCTCAAGGTCACATAGCAAACCATCCGACTTTAGAATCATATAATCACTTAATTTAAGGCACTTTATCAGTACACTATACTTTATTTCATCCCCATCTCTAATCTAGAAGAGAGTTTATTTTGCATCTACCACTGTGGCTAGCATTCACTTTCTCTTTTCTGAAAGGACCTGCTGTTATAGCGGTACAGCCATACAATTTGAGTGAAAACATGCAAGGGAGAGACACTGGAGTTGCAAATTAAGCATGCACTTGGAAATGATTTACAAATATGTTTTGTTACAGATAGGGGCCTTGGTAGAAACCAGATTGTATCTGTTTGCCTCCTCTGTTAGTTGCATTTAGAGCTACTGACAGTTCTGAGTGGCTAGCAGTGATCCTATTATCCTTTGTAACTTAAGTAGGCTTACTGCCTGAAACAGTCTGAGGATCATGGGGAAACAGACTGTTTTGGATTGTCCCCAAGAAAGAACCTGTGTTGCCTTCTCTCTCCTTCCTGTTCATGTCTCAGTCTTCTCTCTTGGATGGCATAAGGCTTGACCATCAGGAGTGGGGAGCAGTTGGAAATGTGTTACAAAGTACAATACGAAAGAATCCTGGATCACACTTAGTGTAACACAGATGGAGAGGAATGACTAAGTAGATGCCAGAGATGTCTCATAGGACAGGCAGCATGTGCTCAAGGTGGTTTTGTTTTTGTCAGTGGGGAGTGGAAATGGTGACATATGCTGCGAAAATAGGATTGGGCTGCCTTTACCTCTTTTTTTTTTTTGTGTGTGTGATTTGGGAGAAGGTTTACAGAGCAAATTCACTTTCCATATAGCGGTTCACATATACTTTGTCTTATAACATTGACCACAGTTTACGACAATGCAACAGCTCCCCTCCCACTTCCTCCCC
>NW_006922248.1:1176525-1183173 GCF_000298275.1 Orycteropus afer afer | reverse complement strand
CAAGATTATCTTCTGTGTCTGTATTTATTGGTTTCCCTTTTCTTTGTTGAAGAGGGTCTGTGCAATCCTTCTGCCTAGTCCGCCATCTTGTCCCCTAATCCAGCTCTTCACTCTTGATGGCACTGAGATCTCTGCCTCTAAAACAAAAAACCAAACTCACTGCCATCGAGTCGGATCCAACTCATAGCAACCCCTCTTTGGATTTCGAGGCGGTATCACTACGGAAGCAGATTGCCCAATCTTCCTTCCGAGGAGTGGCTGGTGGGTTTGAACCTCCAGCCTTCTGGTTAGCAGTCAAATGCCTTAGGCACTATGCTACCAGAGTGATAAAACTAACCAATCCCAAAATCAGAGTTCTACAGACCTTATTTGCATGGTTCCACCCAGTAATCTGATAGAAGTTAAAAAGACCGTGGCTAGAAAAGCCATACCAAGTAATTCACTGCACCGCCCATGTAATATGTATTTAATAAATATTTTGTATCCTAGGTTCAAGACTATGGTGATTTTATAAAGCAAAGTGTGCTTCTAAAAGTTTTATGCCTCTGCTTGTCTGCAGGTATTTTATGCACGGCGTGTGTCGGGAAGGGAACCAGTGCCTATTCTCACATGACTTGGCAAACAGCAAGCCCTCCACCATCTGCAAATACTATCAAAAGGGCTGTTGCGCCTATGGAACGCGTTGCAGGCAAGAATGTCTCCCTATCCCCAACTTGTACCCTGAGTTCAGTGCTATTAAAAATCAGATCCTTCATTTGAAGTGTGGGTTCTGCTGAGGGGAAATTTTTAATTTAAAAGTAACATGACGATATTGCCAAAAGTAGGAGCTCTGGTGGTGTAGTGGATAAGGCACTTGACTGCTACCTGGAAGGTGAGTGGTTCACCTTCCCACCAGCTGCACCACAGAAGGAAGACTGGGCAATCTACTTCCATAAAGATTTACCGCCTCAGAAACCCATTGAGGGTCGCTGTGAGTTAGAAATGACTCGATGGCAGTGAGTTTGGTTTTGTTTTTTATGGCACATAATTTTAAAACTTCAGTTTTAGTACCCTAAAAATATTAATTTCTTTAAGATTACTTTTCAGGCTTTATTCTTATGAATATATATTTATAAAATTGCAGCATATAATACATATAAGATTTTATAGCTTACTTTTTCCCCCCATTTGATGTCATGAGGTTTCTTCTGTGCTGCTAGTGTGTCTCCTAATTGTAATTTTATAATGCTTCATAATGTTAATATACCATCATTTTATTAAATATTCCTCTGTTAGATACTTAAATGGCTTCCAAGGTTTTTTTGCTACAAATATCCCTGCTGTGAACATCTATATACATATAGTCTATAGCAAGGTTTTGTAATTCCTAGACCAGAAAAAATTCCAAAGTCTGTTCCTGTGCTTTTGTGATTCCATCCTAAACTAACAAGTAATCAATCTCATCATATACATACCTCTATAAAGGCTCAGGAGTGTGTGTGATGAGGAGGCAGTCACCGCTGGTATGTGAAAGTGGTTGCCACGGGGCGATTTAGACCAACAGCTGCCCTTCTTCCCTAGACTGCAAGCTTCACTCCCTCACTACGCTGGGTAGGGATCATAGAAGTTGGCTCACCCTTCCTTCCCCAGAGACAGTCAAGGAGAGGCCCGGCTCCCGACTCTTACATTGGCCATCGTCAACATTTTGGGGACTCCTGCCCAAAAGAACACTGGATTGGGAGTGTTCCCTCGGGAACACTTGAGTGTAAGTGACAGGCAGCAGTGTACTCTGGTGGAACAGCAGGCTCTTACTAATAGATAAGCCTTTTGTAGAGAAAAAGACTGGGAACCAGTGCCTCACTGTCCCCCTCAGCAAACGGAGCAGGAGGAGGGATGCTCTGTGTCTGGGAATGGAGGGAGGTGTATGTGTGTGTACATCCACTAATGCATCTGCGTGTGCTTTGTTTAGATATGACCACACAAGGCCCTCTGCTGCAGTGGGTGGTGCTGCAGGCACCATGCCCCACGGTGTGCCCTCCCTGGGTTTCCACAATCCTCACCCTCCTCCTGACCTCTCTGCATCTATTATGAAAACTAGCTTACATGAGCCTGGGAAACGTGAAAAGCGAACATTGATACTTAGAGATCGAAGTGAGTGAGCAGAATCCTTTCATTGCCTCTTTTTAGAAAGTAGTTTTTTTCCTCCCATTTCACTCGTTCTTAATTCTCCTGACCGTCTCTTGTCAAGAGGACTTCTAACCTAACACTTTGCCAAATGTGGAGATACCAGAACTGTTCTGAGAAAGGTTCATGTTGCTGCACAGTGTTTGGATGCTGCGTCTGCCTCATGCCCAAAGCTAGGCTGAGCCTCAAGTTTGTCCTGGCAAAACATGAGAAGTGGTCTTTTTGTCAGTATGTAACTGCCATACACATAGGGTGGTTGTCTAATTGGTGAGCAGCACCAAACTAGTCATTCCAGGGCTAAATGTGTTGACAAAGAGCACATTTTACCATTTGATTTCCAAGTTAATTCCTAGTCTTCCTAAAAACTCTAGTTTTTAGGCTGCACCTTTGGAGATAGAATAGCATGTTAGGGTTCAGGGTGTGGTCTCTACCCTGGACCAGGTTTGGGGAAAAGAAGGCCACAAATTTTTAAAGTTGTTTTTATTGGCTGGTCCTCACCAGGTGAAAGGGTTTCTAGTTCCTGGAATTATACAGCATAAGATAGACAGATTCCATTCTAAACTAACATGGAACCAACCTCATCACATATGGTACCTCTAATAAGACTTAGGAGTATGTGTGATGGGAAGGCAGTCATCTTTGTTAATGAGATGGGGGTTGCTACAGGGCAGTTTAACACTGGCTTCAGGACCCAAAAGGAGCTCTGGTGGCTGCTAACCAGAAGATCAGTGGTTCAAACCAGCCAGCTGCTCCACAGGAGGACGATGGGGCAATCTACTTCCATAAAGATTTACTGCCTTGGAAACCCTACAGGGGTTGCTGTGAGTTGGAATTGACTCAGTGGCACAGTGAGTTGGAGTTGGCTTTTTTTTTTTTTCCCCCCCAGAACCCAAAGATGTACTCTATGTATTTATTGTAGTTCACTTTAAAAATACTAGGTAATTTTACTGATACAAATGAAACTACTGGATTCTGTTGACCTCATTTTAAATGTTCCCCTGACTTACCATGACCTTAGAGAAATGGCGTAAAGTAGAAAGAACACAGGCTTTGGAAACAGATGGATCTGGTCCCAATCTCCCCACTTCCTGGCTGTATAAACTTAGGCATGGTGTTTGCCTTTCTGGACTTCAGGTCCCTTAAAATGGGAATAAAATCTCCTTGTCATAGAATTACTAGAAGGATGACATGAGATCTTGTACATTATGTGCTTAGCCCAGGACCCAGCAGAAAGCAAACATTCAGAAATCAGTTATCCTCCTCCGTTCTTTCATAATCAGTATTCCTGTTTTGTACTTTTAAAAAGTGCTAACTAGTATGTGTGTTGACATTTCTATTTTTGCCATTTTTAAACATCTACTTTAGTATTGTTCTATATAAATATTTGATGGCCTGCTTTATTATTTCCCTATCTTGACATTTATGTTTTTCAGTTTCATTATTGTAAGTAACACCATTATGAATATTATATACCATTCCTTTTCTTTGCTCCTCTGGACCTGTTTTTTTTTGTTTTGTTATTTAATCCCAAGAATGAAATTCTGAAGAGGTGCTTAATTTGTTAGATTGTAACTCAGTGCTTACCAGAAAATGGGCTCACTGCTGTGTGTGCTATGTGTTCGCATTAGATCTCTGTGGCCTGGCAGAGGATGAGGCTCGGCCATGTGAGGTGAGTAACCCACGGGGTTGCAGTGACCCCCAGAACAGCCTGGAGATGAAGCCGCACTCCTACCTGGAAGCAATCAGGAGTGGCCTTGATAGCTTAGAAGCCAGCAGCTCCTACAGCGATGAGCAGCAGCTGTGCCCCTATGCTGCTGCTGGGGAGTGCCACTTTGGAGATTCTTGCGTCTACCTGCATGGGGAGGTGTGTGAGATCTGCAGGCTACAAGTTCTGCATCCCTTTGATCCTGAGCAAAGAAAAGCACATGAAAAGGTAAAGATGTGGACCTTTGCATGGGCTCTCTTTAAAGCATGTGAACTGCACAAAGTGACAAACATGTGGGTAGTTCTACAGGTGCATCTTTTTGCCAGCAGTGCCTGGCATACTTATACCCACTTTTCAAGTTCCTTTTACCTGCTGTAATTTTGCCAATTTTTTATTACATAGAATAAAGAAAAAAGAAGAGGCACCCAAAACATAAAACAATGCAGAATTCAGAGAACAGATCTAGCTCAACAGCACAGGGGGGTTTGTGTGTGTGTGTGTGTGTTGGTGTCACATATACACACACACATACATAAACACACGTACCTGTGTGGCTGGGATCTTGCTGGGCTGGACTGGTTTTGGAGAATTTGAGGAGACCTAAGCATAGAATCTGAGGAGCCAGGTGTTGGACAGGACCTGTAAGGTCATTCATTCACCAAGCATTTGTTGAGGCTGCCTCATGTTCAGCTTGATGCTTGGTTACTGGGGTGTGAAGGTGGATAAGAGAGTCAGGGATACAAAGTGATAGTGTTACTTCATCTTAGAGCTAGACACTAATGAGGGACCAAACGGTGCTGGGGGCCTGTTAGGGAAGGGCCCCACTCTGAGTTGGTGCCTGACACGGTCTCCGTGGACAATGTGTTCCTAGGTAATTGAGAATTTGACTGTCTGACCAGTCGTGGTGCCCACAAGCTTGTGTGAGATGTAGAGTCCTAGTCTTTTCCTTTGCAGTGTCTTCCTACTGAGTTTCCGGGTAGACCTAAAATCAGAGCTTCCATCTTGACCCCGATATGTTGAGGTTTTTGAATTGTGCTTATTGGTTTGTCTCACATCTGTATAAACTTGGCTTCCCGGGGCAGGGCCTCAGTCTGAGTAGTCCCTGACACACAGTGCTAACACCCAAAAGATATTAAGAACACACTTAGTGAATGAATGAATGAATTCATTTAGCCACTTTTTTTTTTTTTTTTTGTTTGTGAAAGTTGGAAACAGAGAAGAAGCATGGTAGCTGGAAAATATGGCCTTGGTGATTTAGCCACTTTTTTTTTTTTTTTGGAGAGAGGTGATGCTGCTTACCTATGACTCTGGACTGCCAGCCTGCTATTTCAGATGACAGACTAGTCAGCATTGCTGATGTTGGCATGGTTCAAAGGGGGAAGGGCATTGCCCAGAGGTACCAGGAGACCAGGGGTCCGGGCCGTCTGAACTCTGTGAGCTCATAGCAGTCCCCTAAACTGTGTGTCTCTCTGTGGTCTTGGCTCTAAAATGGAGGTGACCAAATCATACTAGGAAAGTAAAGGGCTGGCCCTGGTGATGATTTGAAATCCTTTTAGTGACCTGAGGGAGATTCTTTGTATCTGAATCTATGGGTATGCTGGGGCCTGCCTGAAGCAGGGGTATTTGTGTCTGGCAGCTGCTCAGGGCTCACTTCACTCCTCCCTGGTCCAACACTCAAGAAGCCTTTCTTCCTCTCTGTATGTGCTTCAGATCTGCATGTCAACTTTTGAACACGAGATGGAAAAGGCCTTTGCCCTGCAGGCAAGTCAGGATAAAGTGTGTAGCATCTGCATGGAGGTGGTCCTTGAGAAGTCATCTGCTTCTGAGAGGAGATTCGGGATTCTCTCCAACTGCAATCATACGTACTGCTTGTCCTGCATCCGGCAGTGGCGGTGTGCCAAGCAGTTTGAGAACCCAATCATTAAGTAAGTATAGCAGGGGGCTTAGCTGGAGAAGCTGAGGAGAAGGTTGGATCTGGGACTTTGTGCACCTGCATTGAAGCCTCTCCTCACCCTCCAGAGGTCTTAGTGCAAAGAGCCCTGGTTAAGTCTGGGCTTCTCCCCATTTCTGGCTCTGTGATCTCAGATAGGTTACTTACCCTTCCTGAATCCAAGTGCCTTTTCTTGTAAAACAGGGTACAAAGTCCTACCAAACCTCCAGGGTGCTGGGGAGAGACTCGGCAGAGGTAATCTATGTGAAAAGCTGTTAAACAGCACTGGCCTGTTGATCCTTTCACAGGTGAATCCAGTACTGACAGTTACTAGTGGTGTGACCATAGACAAATTGCTTTGTGAGCATCCTTTTCTCATCTGTAAAGTAGGGCTTTGAGGACTGCATAGCACATGTAAATACATGTAGAACATTCCACATGATACCCAGTGCTGAGGACGTGCTCCAGACAGCCCATACAGGATTCGTAACTTCTACCAAGGGACAGGGATAAGCTAATATGGGCTGAGCGCTTACTGCATGCTGTGTACATGCTCTTTTTTTTTTTTTTTTTTTAATTTTATTTTATTTATTGTGATTTGGGTGAAGATTTACAGAGTGAATTCTGTCCATACAGCAGTTCACATATACTTTGTCTCATGTCATTGACCACAGTTTACAGTGCAACAGCTCCCTTCCCACTTCTTCCCCATAGTTACCTCTTCCCAGTGTCCATCCCTCCATACTCTCCTGCACCCTGAGCTGTCTCCCTGTGCATAAGCAGCCCTTCCTTCTCCCATGATTGTTCTCTCCAGGGCGTGTGGCTACTTGAGGTAAATGTTTAACTCACA
>NW_006922248.1:1162473-1173825 GCF_000298275.1 Orycteropus afer afer | reverse complement strand
TGCCTAGTCCGCCATCTTGCTGGAACTCCTGTGTACATGCTCTTTACATACACGGCTCCTGTAATTTGCAGGGACCTTGTGACCATCATTCTCATTTTACAGATAAAACAAGGCATTATGAGGTCCAATAAACTTAACAAAAGTCATACATTTATGTGGTAAAAGAACAGCTTTACTGAGATAAAAGTATGCAGTTTAGTGGTTTTTAGTGTATTCACAGAATTGAGCAACTATTACTGCAATCTAATTTTAGATTATTTTAATCACCCAAAAAGAAACTTCTGTTGTAATCGCTGCCCATCGCCCTTTCTTTCCAGCCCCTAGCAACCACTGATCTTTGTTTCTCTGCAGATTTACTTGATCTGCACATTTCATATTAAAGGAATTTTACACTCTATGGTCCCTTGTGACTGGCTTCCCTCACTCAGCATAGGGTTTTGAGAGATCATCCATTTTGTAGATACATCATTACTTCATTGCTGAATCATAGTCCATGGCATGGATATACCACATTTTGTTTAGCTATTCCTTAGCTGATGAACATTGGGACTTTCTATACTTTGGGGCGATTATGAATAATACTGCTGTGGACACTAGTATACAAGTTTTTATGTGCATATATGTTTTCATATCTTGGGTATATACCTGGGAGTGGAATTGCTGGGTCATACAGTAACTATGTTTAACATTTTGAGGAACTGCCAAACTCTTTCCCATAGTGGTTGTACGATTTTGCATCCCCACCAGCATTGTGTGAGATTTCCAATTTTTCTGCATCCTCCCTAACACTTGTTATTGTCTATATGATTTTAGCTATCCTAGAGAATATAGAAGGAGCCCTGGTGGCACAGGGGTTAAGTGCTCAGCTGTTAACTGAAAGGTTGAAGTTCAAACTGACCAGGTGCTCTGCGGGAGAAAGATGTGGCAGTCTACTTCCATAAAGATTTGTAGCCTTGGAAACTATGGGGGCAGTTCTGCTCTGTCCTGTAGGGTCACCGTGAGTTGGAATGGACTTGACAACCATGGGTTTGGGTTGGGTTTTAGTGGATATGAAAGTGATATCATTGTGTTTCTTATTTGGATTTCTAACATTGTGCCTAACACACTTGACTGCTAACCAGAAGGCTGGCAGTTCAAACCCACCAGCCACTCTTGGAAGGAAGGTTGGGCAATCTACTTCCATAGTGATACCACCACAGAAACCCAAGGACGGGTTGCAATGAGTTGGGTCTGACTTGACGGCACATAACAACAACTACAAATGACTAATGATGTGGAGATCTTTTTATGGATTTTTTCCCCCCCACCATTTAGGAGTAATGCTTATTCAGATCTTTTGCCCATTTTTAAATTGGGCTGTCTTATTGTTTAGAAGAACCTATTTTTTAACAGTAAGTAAGGTTCTCAGTTCTTCCCACAATTGCGATTGCACCATTTGGGATTTTTGGTTAAGAAAATGGTCATCCATTTGAACAAGGGGTTTAGTGGTATAGTATGCACAGGATTTGTAACTTAGTCTCTCACTCACCTGATTCTTATTTCAGGGCTTGTCCGGAATGCCGTGTGATATCAGAGTTTGTCATTCCAAGTGTGTACTGGGTAGAAGATCAAAATAAAAAGAATGAGTTGATTGAAGCTTTCAAACAGGGAATGGGGTAAGTGCTTTGAGTTCAGACATGATCCTAGTACCTGCTGGGCTGGAGTTTTAGTCCTTGTCATCACCTGTAGGGGTCCTGACAGACTCTCAGAGTCTCTCCCTCCTATCATCACTGTTCTGCACTCTGTGGATGCAGAACTGAGCAGGGTCATGGTGGCCCTGCCTGCAGGAGCTCCCATCTGGGGGTGTTGAATGCTGTATTGATTTCCACAACTGCTTGTAAGTTATTTTTTCTTGACATGGACTTAGTTTCTAAGCTGAACACTGTCTCCTAGAAATCCTGGTTTCTGTTGATATTGTTATCTGTGATCTTTTGACAAATACCTGCTGAGGATCTGCTGTATGATAGACCTTTTCTAGTTGCTGAGAATTCAGCATTGAATAAATCAGACAGAAATTCCAGCCCTCACACAGGCCACATAACAAACAAGAATAATAAGAAACAAGATAAATAAAAGCATGTAATATTTGATGGTGATCATTGCTAAGGAGGGAGACAAAGCCAAAGTATAGGGGATATAAGGTGAGCGGGCTTGCAGTCTGAGTGTGTGAGACCAGGGGATGCCTCAGTGGTGTGACATTTGAGCAGTGATCTAGAGAAGGTAAGGCCCTGTTGGGGAAAGGGTATTCCAGATGAAGGAATAGTTAATGCAGAGACTGGGGAAGGAGCTCACTTGGCTTGTTTAAAGACCAGCAAGGAAAGACTGTGGGGAGAGGATATTAGAGATAAGGTCAGAGTGGTAATGGGGTGGTGCCAAGAGGCAAATTTGTGGGGCTTTCTAGTCATTGTAGGATCCCTGGTTGTGCAGTGGTTAAAGCACTTGGCTCCTAACTGAAAGTCGGTGGTTTGAACCTACCACCTGCTCCACAGGAGAAAGTTGTGGCAGTGTGCTTCCATAAAGATTACAGCCTTAGAAACCTGATGGGGCAGTTCATACTGTATCCTATAAGGGCACTATAAATCAGCTCAATGACAATGGGTTGGTACTCAATTTAAGGGCTAGGTGTTTCATTCTGAATGAGATGAGGAACCATCTTAGGGTTTTGAGCAGAAGAGGTACATGATCTGATTTGTATTCTAAACAGATCTCTCTAGCTGATCTACTTATATGGAAAGAGGAGGCAAAGGTAACTTTACAATGGAGAGAGTTAGGCTGTTGCAGCCCATCCAGGCAATATATGACAGTGGCTTGGATAGGGTTAATAGGAGTGGAGGTGGTGAGAAGTGGTTAGATTTTGGGGTGTTCTGAAGGTATTGTCTAAGGATTGGCTGATGCATCGATTATGGTGTGAGTTTGACAAGGAAGAAGGGTTGGTGTGGAATGATGTGGGTATAAGAGAGAAGAGGTGTTTGAAGAGTCACATTTTACTTCCAGCATTATCACTTTTCTTTTTTTTGTGAAACTTTTATCTTCACTCTTCAACTGCCACTCTTGATGATCCATTTTTGTAAAATGTCTAGTGAATCTGTCACTGGGAGACAACACAACTACAAACTTTGCTGTCTGTGACTGAGTAACAGATGTGCAATGACCATTTTCTGGCAGACTTTGACAGAAGTGATGTGATTGATCATGATCATGGTGCCCGTCTGTTACTTATACAGTGATTTCTGGACTGAAGAGCTTGCACTTTTACAGTGATGTGCTGTGGTAATTGAATTTGAACTGTGTTGTTGGGAGGCAAATGGTTTTTCACTAAATTGTGCTGTATACATTTCCAAAGCCTGCCATAACAAATTACCACAAACTTGGTGGTTTAACATAGCAGGTATTTATTCTCTTTGTACTGGAGGTTAGCAGTCTGAAACTGAGGTGTGTCAGCAGAGTTGGTTCCTTCTGGAAGCTCTGAGGAGAATCCATTCCATGCCTCTCATAGATTCTGATGGCTTTTGGCAGTTCTTGGTATTCTCTGGCTTGTGGCAGCATGATTATCTACAGGAGGGTGAGTCTGCTAGAACCTTACTTGGCCATACTTGAAGAATTATTTGTTCTTTTTTCAGTGGTTCCTTAAGTTGCTTATCAATTACTAACCCAAAACCCAAACCAAACCTTCCATTGAGTAGTTTCCAACTCATAGTGAGAGCCCTTTGGGTTTCCAAGGCTATAGTCTTTACAGAAGTAGATTGCCTCATCTTTCTCCCACAGAGCAGCTGGTGGGTTTGAATCACTGACCTTCTGGTTAGCAGCCAGATGCCTTATCAGTTCCTAAAGGCTTGGTATTTTCCTTTTTTCCTCTTATGATCTTATTGTTTGTCCACTGAAGGGCAGGCATGGCAAGGCAGTGGAGTGCCAGCCTGAAAACAGTAGCTTTGCTTAGAGAAGTTGGGCAGTTCTCGTGTTTTATTGCTGTTTGAGTCTTTCCTGGCCTTGGTTTCCTTAGAAACTGTTTATATGCATTCCACAACATTTACTGAGTACCCAGTTTGGGCCAGGTACCTTCCAGCTAAGCACTGGTAATGTGGTTGGGAGAGTTAAGAGATTAGTAAAATAATTCCTGGGAAATTACAGAAGAGCAATTATGATATATAGAATTCTTCTTGAAAAGGTTGTGCCAGATGCAGATGTCACAATAGAGAAAGTACTTGGATCTGCCTTGGAGTGTTAGAGAAAGCTGTATTGGTACTTGGAGTCATAAAGCATGAATAATTTGTCCTGTGGGGAACAGAGGATGGAATGGCATGGGCATAGGTAGAAAGGTACACAGTTTGTGATTGGGGGGCATAGGGTGTGGTCCAATTGAAGTGGGACTACAGGACCACATACAGACTGGAGTCGAGTCTGATGGGCCTTGAATACCAGCCTCCCAATGGTCTTTTATGAATAGGGTGACAGAGGCATGCTGTTTTGGGCCACTCTTGTGTCAGGGAAATAGGTTGGAAACTGGTAAGAGGGAGACTATATTAGAAAGGACTGTGGTGGGCCAGGCAGCAGAGAGTGGCAATTCTAACATCTTCAAAAGTGAGCAGCCAGAAAGGATGGACAGTTTGAGAGGTGGGTGCTCTGTAAGCACAATGAACACAACTGGATATGAGAGATGAGAACAAAGAGTAAGAATGAAGTGGTGGCTTTGGGGCATGGTGACCAGAAAAAGAACAGAATTGCATTCACCTTATGCATGGGTACCAGGCAAGGATGCCCTTTATCACCACTCCTATTTAATATTGTATTGGAAGTCCTAGCCAGAGCAGTAAGGTAAAAAAGGGAAATAAAAGGTATCTACACCAGCAAAGAAGTAGTAAAACTATCTTTATTTGCAGATTATATGATCTTAACACATAGAAAATCTCAAAGACTCAGTAAGAAAGTTACTGAAACTAATTGAAAATTTCAGCAGAGTGGCAGGGTACAAGAGCAACATAACAAAAATTGGTTGGATTCCTTTACACTAATGAAGAGAACTCTGAAAAGGAAATCAGGAAAGCAATACCATTTACAATATAACCACGCAAAAGATGAAATACTTAGGAATAAATCTAACCAGAGACACAAAAGACATATCCAAAGAAAACTACAAAACATGATTATAAGAAACCAAAAGAGAATATACCATGTTCATGGATAGGAGGACTTAACATCATGAAAATGTCAATACTACCTACCCAAAGTGATCTATAGGTATAATGCAATCTTGATCAAGATTCTGTCATCTTTAAAGAGATGGAAAATCTAATCACCAACTTTATATGGAGAGGAAAGAGACCCTGATAAGAAAAGCATTACTAAAGAAGAAGAAAGTAGGAGGCCTCACATTCCCCAATCTCAGAACTTACTACATAGCCACAGTAGTTAAAAAACAGCCTAGTACTGATTCAGTGACAGACACATAGACATTGGAACAGAATTGAGAACTTGGGAGTAAATCCATATACCTATAGACAGCTGATCTTTGATAGAGAGCCAAAACACAGTAAGTAGGGAAGAGTCTGTTTAATAAATAGTGCTGACCAAACTGGATATCCGTTTGCCAAAAAATGTGACAGGAGCGCCTACTTCATACCATATACAAAACGAGCTCAAGTTGGATCAAGGACCTGACTATAAAAATGAAAACCATTAAAACAAAAATAAGGATAAACTTCAGGGCCCTAATTCAGGACATATGAATGCACTATTGAATATAACAAAAAATGCACAAACACCAGAAGACAAAATAAACGAGTGGAATCTCCTAAAAATTAACACTTACATGCATCAGAAGATTTCACCAAAAGAGTAAAAAGAGAACCCACAGACCAGGAAAAAAAAAAATTGGCACTGACATATCAGGCAAGGGGTAATCTCTGAAATTTATACAAGACATTACCACCTTAAAAACAAAAAGACAGATAATCTGATTAAAAAATGGACAGAGGACACCAACAGACACTTCACCAAAGAAAACATTCAAGCACCTAACAAACACATGGAGGAATGCTTGTGATCATTACCCACTGTTGTTATTACGTGCCGTTGAGTTGGACCCGACTCATAGTGACCCCTCCTTGGGTTGCCGAGGCAGTATCACTACGGAAGTAGATTGCCCAACCTTCCTTCTGAGGAGTGGCTGGTGGGTTTGAACTGCCAGCCTTCTGGTTAGCAGTCAGGTGCCTTAGGCACTATGCTACCAGAGCTCCCCATTATCCACTAGAGAGATCCAAATCAAAACAATAATGAGATATCATGTCACCCCAGCATTATTAGCACAGTTCAGAAAAACAGAAAACGATATGCTAATGAGGGTGTAGAAAGACTAGAAACCTCATACACTGTTAGTGGGACTGTAAATGGTATAGCCACTATGGAAAATGGTATGGCACTTCATTAAAATGTTGAAAATAGAAATACCAAGTGATCCAGCAATTCCATTATTAGGTATTGTGGTGATTATGTTTGTGTGTCAATTTGGCTGGGCCTGGTTGAGTGGCTGGGCAGATGGTGGTAGTTATTCATCATGATGAGACTGGCAGTCGATCCATGATGGGATCTACCGTAAGCAGCTGAGTAGCTGCTTTGGGTATGTGGTCTGCTGCCCAAATATAAGAAGCAGCTTTGGGAATGGTCTCTAGCATTGGCACACTTGGACCCTGCAGGTAGCTGTGTCATTGTTCAGCCTGCCATGCTCTGTTGACCTTGGAACTTATAATGAACTTGAATTACAATGGACTTGCTGTGTGGTTTGGTAACATTGGGACTGTGCCATTTTACTTGTCAACCTTGGGCTTCTCAGCCTCAGCAGCCAGCGGCTGTCTGTCTGAGTGAAGAGATGCCTCTGGCTTCAGTGGGCCAGGAGCAAGAGGCAGAGCTAAAGCCCAAGGTCGAGGGACTTTCACACAGCCCATAGAGCCTCACACTTTGAACTTGGATGTTTAACCTCCTGAACTGTGAGAGAACAAACTCCTGTTTGTTAAGGCCATCCCAGTTGTGGTATATTCTTGTCATAGCAGCATTAGGTAACCAGAACAGGTATATATCCTAGAGAAATAAGAGCCGTGACACAAATATATATATACGCATACCCATGTTCATCACAGTACTATTCACACTAGCAAAAAGATGGAAACAACCTAAATGTCCATCAGCAGAGGAATGGATCAACAAACCTGGTACATAGACAAAATGGAATACTATGCAGTGTTAAAGAACAGTGATCAATCTGTGAAGCCTAATATGGATGAACTTAGAGAACATTATACTGAGTTAAAGTAGTCAATCACAAAAGGACAAATATTCTATGAGACAACTATTGTAAAAAGTCAAGAAAAGGGTTTCACAAAAACAGAAGTATTCTTTGATGGTTCCCAGGGATGGGAAAGGAGAGTAAACTAGAGGTTAGATACATATTAACTTGGGTGAAGGAGAAGGCAAATGAATAAATGAATGGAAAATAAGAAACAGAATTTTTGGGGTTCACCACTCATCCGTCAGTTTGTTGTACTGTGATGGCTTGTGTGCTGCTGTGAGGATGGAAGCTATGCCACTGGTATTTCAAATACCAGCGGGGTCCCCCATGGTGGACAGGTTTTGGTGGAGCTTCCAGAAGACAGACTTGGAAGAAGGATGGAGCCATACACTTCTGAAAAAATTGGCTACTGAAGACCTTATAAAGAGCAGTGAAACACTTGTCTAATATATTACTGGAAACATCTGTGAATTAGTGTGAAACATTGCCTGATACAGTGCCAAGAAATGAGTGTCTCAGGTTGGAGGGCACTCAAAATAAGGCTAGGGAAGAGCTGCCACCTCAGAGTAGAGTTGACCTTAATGATGTGGATGGAGTAAAGCTTTTAGGACCTTTATCCGCTGATGGGGCATGACTCAAAATGAGAAGAAACAGCTGCAAACGTCCATTAATAATTGGAATGTAGCATGTCCAGAGTATGAATCTAGGAAAATTGGAAGTTGTCAGAAATGAAATGGGACACGTAAAGATTGATGTCTTAGGCATTAGTGAGTGGACATGGACTGGTATTGGCCATTTTGAATCAGACAATCATATGGTTGGTCTAGTATGCTGGAAATTGACAAAGAAGGATGGCAGTCATATTCATTGTCAAAAAGGATATTTCAAGATCTGTCCTGAGGTGCATTGCTATCAGTGACAGGATAATATCCATAGGCCTAGAAGGAAGACCAGTTACTACTACTGTTCAAATTTACACACCAACCACTAAAGCCAAAGATGAAGAAATTGAAGATTTTTACCAATTTTTGCAGTCTGAAATAAACCAAAGATGGATTAGTTACTGCTGATTGGGATGTGAAAGCTGGAGACAAAAAGGCATCAGTGGTTAGAAAATATGGTGGCAGAAATGAGGCCAGAAATAGCACAATAGAATTTTGCAAGACCAACACCTTACTCATTGCAAATGCCTTTTTTCAACAACATAAATGGCAGCTGTATACATGGACCTCACCAGATGGAACATACAGGAATTAAATCAACTGCATCTGTGGAAAGAGGCATTGGAGAAGTTCAGTACCACCAGTCAAAACAAGGCCAAGACCTGACTGTAGAACAGACCATCAATTGCTCATACGGAAGTTCAAGTTGAAGCTGAAGAAAATTAAAACAAGTCAATAAGAGCCAAAGTATGACTTTGAGTATGTCACACCTGAATTTATAAACCATCTGAAGAACAGATTTGACTCACTGAACACCACTGACCAGGTGAGTTGTGGGGTGAAATCAAGAACATCATACATGAAGAAAGCAAAAGGTCATTAGAGACAGGAAAGGAAGAAAAGACCAAAATGGATGTCAGAAGAGAGTCTAAAACTTGCTCTTGAGCAAAGTAGCTAAAACAAATGGAAGAAATGATGAAATAAAAGAGCTGAACAGAAGATATCAAAAGATGGCTTGAGAATACAGAGCAAAGTATTATAATGAAATGTGCAAAGACCTGGAATTAGTAAAACAAAAGGGAAGAAAACACATTTCTCAAGTGGAAAGAACTGAAGGAAAATTCAAGCCTTGAATTGCAATATTGAACAATTCAATTCAAGAAGCATTAAAAGAAGATGGAAGGAACACAGAGAGTCACTGTACCAAAAAGAATAGGCCTACTTTATCCATTCCAGAATATATTATATGATCAAGAACCAACGGTATTAAGAGAAGTCCAAGCTGCACTGAAGGTATTGGTGAAAAACAAGACTCCGGGAATTGATGCTGGAGGTACTCATTCTATGCCAAGAAAATTGGAAGATAGCTACCCAGTTACCTAACTGGAAGAGATCCATATTTGTGTCCATTCCAAAGAAAGGTGATCCAACAGAATGCAGAAATTAATGAACCATATCATTAATATCACACATAAGTAAAGTCTTACTGGAGAGAATTCAAAAATGGTTGCAGCAGTGCGTTAATAGGGAACTTCCATGAATTCAAGCTGGATTCAGAAGAGGATGCGGAATGAGGGATATTGCTTAGTTGGATGTTGGCCGAAAGCAAAAAATACCAGAAAGATGTTTATCTGTATTTTATTGACTATGCAAAGGCATTTGACTGTGTGGATCTTAACAAATTATGGATAACATTGCAGAGAATGAAAATTCCAAAACATTTAATCATCCTCATGAAAAACCTATGCATAGACCAAGAGGCAGGTGTTTGAACAGAACAAGGGGACTGCATGGTTTAAAGTCAGTAAGTGTGTGCACCAGGGTTGTATCGTTTCACCATACTTATTCAACCTGTATATTGAGCAAGTAACCTGAGAAGCTGGCCTATATGAAGAACACAGAATCAGGATTGGAGGAAGACTAATTAACAACCCATTATTTGCAGATTGACACAACCTTGCTTGCTGAAAATGAAGACGACTTGAATTACATACTGATGAAGATCAAAGACTACAGCCTTCAGTATGATTACACCTCAATATAAAGAAAACAAAAATCCTCACAGCTGGACCAGTAAGCAACATCATGATAAATGGAGAAAAGATTGATATTGTCAGGGATTTCATTTTACTTGGATCCACAATCAACACCCATGGCAGCAGCAGTCAGGAAATCAGATGATGTATCGCACTGGGCAAATCTGCTGCAAAAGACCTCTTTAAAGAGCAAACATGTCACTTGGAAGACTAAGGTGCACCTGACCCAAGCCATGATATTTTCAGTAGTCTCAAATGCATGTGAAAGCTGTATGTACAATGAAGAAGGAAGACCCAAGAAGAGTTAATGTCTTTGAATCGTGGTGTTGGCAGAGAATATTGAAAATACCATGGGCTGCCAGAATGAGCATATCTGACCTGGGAGAAGTGCAGCTGGAATAATCCTTAGAAGCTAGAATGGCCAGACTTCATTTTACCCTTTGGTCATATTGTCAGGAGGGACCAGTCCCTGGAGAAGGACATCATACTTGGTAGGGGGTCAGTGAAAAAAGGAAAGACCCTCAGTGAGATGGATTGACATAGTGGCTGCAGTGATGGGCTCAAGCAAAGTAGGGATTGTACAGATGGTGCACAACCGGGCAGTGTATTTTGTTGTGTTGTGTTCATAGGGCCACTGAGTTGGAGCCAACTTGAGAGCACCTAACAACAACATTGTGTGAGTGGGGTGGCAGTACTAAAGAGCAAGTTTTTGAAGCTGATGAGTTTATGAAAGCAAGTGCCCTGGGATGTCCTAGTGTTGATGTCCAGCTGCCACTTAACAGTGTGTCCCCCTTTTGCTCTGGGAAGAGCTCACTGCTACAGAAGTTATTTGAAAGTTTACTTGGAATCGGGGTTAGAGAGGGCCAGGGCAGATGTCTGGTCCAAACACTTGATTACTTGAACCCACTCCCCACCCCCCTGTGCTGGAATCAAGCCTGCTAGGAGTAGGTGCCAGGCAAGCAAGCCATCGCCTTTCCCCATGGCAGCAACTCGGACACTGTTCTGTATACTGCTCTAAAGTGTGCCTTAGAGGACTTCTGCCCTCCCCTTGTCTCAGAAAACTGGAGTTAAGGAATCCCTCTTTCTTTGTCACCTGCAGCCACCTCATACTCCAGCTGCCCAGGCAGTGGCTTGTCCTTGCTAGGTGATTTGGTTTTATTTCTTCAACTTCCTCCTACAGTATTCCCAGGTAGCTTTCTGGTTTCTTGAGCACACCCTTTCTTTTCTTCAGTTTGGGATCATGTATGACTGGATGAGCTAAATTTCATTTGGACAAGAAGAAATGGTAATTCTTTGGTTATGAGTTTCCTTGAGTAGGGCTTTTTTTTTTTTTTTT